>NW_026555335.1:27506863-27571738 GCF_029017545.1 Prosopis cineraria
TTTTTGGATAGATGTTTTGAATCTAATTGCTTTCAAAACTATTTTCATGTTTTAAAGATAAAAAATAAAAATATCTTAAAGCTATTTTTATTTTATTTTTCTTGTTTTGAAAATATATTACATTTAATTATTAATATTATAGTTATCTTGACCAATGATTATCATATGCTATCATCACTATTATAATTGCCAGTAACTATAATTATCTATCAATTTTTTAATTTTAAACTTGAGAAACTAAATTCAAAACTGAACAAAACTTTAAAAATTAAAAATTATATTATCCTTGAAAAACATAACAAGAACCTAGGTCATGCAATTAAGAAAATAATGTACTAACAAGGAACAACTACAAAAAAAGAAAATGGCACCCACTATACAAGTTAATTAACGGCACCGCGTTCGTTCATGGCAAAGAAAGAGAAAAGAATTTTTCTACTATGAAGTACCAAATACAGGTTTTGTCATATCACTATTAATCTATTACACATGCTTTCACAGCAATAAAATAGGGTTTAATGAATAAATAGTATCCTAAATTCTTACTTAAAAATTGTCCTGAACTTTAACTCTTAAAATATATAAATAAATTATAAAATTTTAAATTTATAATAAAATAAACTTTGACAGTTAACCTTTTTAACACATATTATTGTCCACGCAGGTACTTGTAACAGTTAGGATTAAATTCATAGAAAAATGAATCCTGAACATACTTGCATGACAGTAACAGTATTAAAAAGTTAACTGTCAGGGTTATTTTTGCTATGAATTAAAAACTTAGAGTTTATTTTATAGAGTCAGGATGATTTTCGAGTAATAGTTTAGGGTCCTATTTGCTCATTAGTCTATAAAATAATTAATTTAAAAAATATACCACTTTCTGTTTCTTACAAAAGGGGCTGTGGACGTGGTGGCCTAAGGACAATTTGGGTAAATAATTTTAAGACGAAAGAAAAGTTTTCACAGTTTAAATTTCTTCTAGGGCATGCATGATGCAAAATCAGAGTTAATTGGTGTTATTTTTTCTTATTCTCTGATAAAATTAAGAAGGTAATTAATTAATTCAGTAATGCTAATTATACCGTGTTCATGCACTAGTTAGATATATTTTTTTTTTGTAAGAACTGGTAATATATAATTTGTAAACAGAATAAATTGCATAGCTCAATATAAAATGAACAAGAAGAATTCACAACGAGCAGAAGTAATTGAAGGGTCTCATGTTATACGTACAGCATCAAAAGCAACAACAGGTTTCCATAGCAAGCTCTTGGAGTTGAGGAGGGAAACCATAATGCTGTAAGCGCATGCTGCAAAATTTGTAAATAGGAAGCACCTGTCATCACAAAAAGATAAAAAAAAAGGGGGATAAAATAAAAAAATAAAAAAAAGAAAATTAAGTTTACAATGATCTTGAAAATATGAAAATTTTAATTTAGTTTATTAATTAGCTCGAACTATAGTTAGATAACAAAAAAGGACTCAGATTTAAATTTTTATTCTTTTTAAAAAATATGTTAGCTAGCTAGGAAACTATGTTATCGTGCATTTTTTTTTTAAATAAGGAAAAAAATAGCTAAACCATCAAAAGCCTACGCAATTCAAATAAAAATTGTACACCTCCACAGGTTAAAGACACAAGGGTGTAATGAAGACCAAACAATAGCAAAATAATTGGTCCAGATTATTTTTTTTTTTCAAATCATTGTTTTATAATCCACCAATTACTTTTATTTTTATATCTTCTTTTAAAAATTGAAGAAAACCTTAACTAATTTCTTACAAAATCTTTCTACATCTCAGAAAAACAACAATGTTACTGCAGTGTTGTTTTACAAATAACAGAACAATTTTTAAGTCCTTATAGTTTAATCAATTAAAATCCCTAAAGGTTAAAATTATTAATGAATAATTAAATTTAAAAAAAACTTTCAAAATTTATAGAAAAAATAAATTTAATACTTTTAGCTAAAAATAAAATTGATTTAATAAATATTTATGTTTTTATTAATTTTTTATGAAAATTCTATTTATATATATATATATATTAGTTATTTAGAAATATAGCTTAGTTATATAAATTTTTAGTTATAAAAATTATGTAAATAATTGTAAAGTTGTATAATTTTTTAATAAAAATAAAAGTGTTTAATTTTTTTTTAAATTCAATGATTTAACCTTAGAGATTAATATATTTAACTGATCAAATGCTTCATTAAACAAAATAAATTATAAGGATTTAATTTAAAATTGAGAAAACTAGAAGGAGCTACATATTAATTTTTTTTTTTTAAAGAAACTTGAAGTGCAATTAACTTACCAATAAGGAGTTAAGTCACCAAATTCGATGCGAATGAAGTGGTCACCAAAGTTGGCTGTTTGATGCGTGAAAAGCATCAACGTTGCTGCGCCCAAAGTAGCCATGAAAGCCACCAGCCTCAATGCCACCTTCACTACTTTCACTTTGTTTCTTGCCATCAATCAATGGTCCTACAATTTTTTCTGGTAAGAAAGGATTACAAGTTACACCTACTTACACACACACACACATCCTCTTATCTTTAAAGGAAGGAAAAACACACACACACACACACTCACTCAATCACATTCCATTCTAGATTCGAAACACGTACGCATCCTCCCTGTTACAGGAGGAGCGTTGGTGCCATTGTGACACTGTGCTATGAGCATGGTTTTACAATTCAAACCCTTACTACTATACATAGTATATGTTTTTTCACATCGATATTTCACACTAGCTAAAAAATGAGTATTAAAAAGAGAGGCAATGACATTTTATAAATAGTTGTAAAATTGACTGACTTTTCAAACCAAAATTTTGAATTAAAATGAGATTTCAAACGGGTCTTTTTAACTTTATACACCAACTTTTTAACTAGTGTGGAATATCACTTTTCACACTGGTCAAATAATAGGTGTGAAAAGTCACACCTATTGTTTCTACATGATTATAGAATTGGCGTGAAAAATCAATTTTAACTAGGGTGCGAAAAGTGCATTATGTGATAGTGCAACTATTGTGTAAAAAGTGCATTATGTGATAGTGCTATGTCGTAACTTTTGAATATCAAATAGTTTGATGAAAACAGAAAAATGGTATCCAAGCACTCACATACACGTAACAGAGAACACAAAATAACAACTTGAGATAACTCTAGGATAAAAATTGGGTAAAATAATAGATAATCATTAACGAAAAATGAGGTTAAAAAAAGCATGAAGCATCAAGATTGTTGAAACAGAAGAGTTATAAAAAGATGATATAATAACTTACTAGCTTATTCGTTGCTTGAGAAACGGGCTTTCTTACAAACTGTGGTAAGCTGTTTTATATATATATATATATATATATATTGTGGTTCAGAAGAATTGCTAGGTTTCTTTTTAAAAGCTATTATAAGCCATCAAATAAATGCTTCAATATTCTCACTCGATAGTTGAAAAAATCCGTGATTGAATTTACTTTCCAAATCTTGGCCCAAAAAAATTTTACTTTCCAAATCTGTTTTCCTTTCTTGGCAACGAAGCTAATTAGTCCATTGTGCTGGCTTATCTCAAATTTGAACCAGAAAATCTTAATTATACGCTTTTATATATAAAAACAAATTAAATTCTTTTGGCCAAAAACGGAAGCCCAGGACGGCCCCGATAGAACCAACAAAATTGACTCTAGCTTGAAACCCCATCTATGAGCAAAGGAGAATAAAATAAATAAAATGACAAAGGGAAAAAGATAAACTCCAATGTTAATTTTACTATTTGAATTTTAATTTCTTCCAATTAACAATTTTTCATTCCCTTGTAATGGTCAAATGCGTTGGAATCGTGATCTTTTTGCACAAAGAATTAACAATAATCTTTAAGATGATAAAAATTAATGACTTTTATTGTACCAGAAACGAAATTACTGAAATTAAATTTAAAAAATAGATGAAATTATTAAAATCATATCTTTCCTTTTCTTAAATAAAAATTAGAAATGAATGTCATATCTCATGATATTTACTATATTTAATTAGATGTCACTTATCAGTATTTAAATAATCAAATTCAGCCCCAAAATCATTAGCACATAGTTTGAGGGGATGGAATATTTATATTTTCATAATTTAATTTAATATTGAAAATTTTATTAAATTATTATATATAAGAATAAATGTTATGCGTTAGAGCTTGAAAACCCTTTTATATGGTTATCGACTTATCTCTAAGATGCCAAACTATCCTGGCAGCCCGACAATCTATCTGTTGGTAGAAAACTTTTTTTTAGTGTATTATAAGATATTTTTAATGCAGAATCTCAGTTGCGGTCCATAGTAGCTATTTATTTACCAGTCAAGCCCAAGAAATTCTAAAACTTCACTGCAAGATTTTCAAACTAAAATGAAATTAAGTTGTTTAGCAAAATGACCCAATTGCCCCATATCACTGCTACAAAAAAAAGGCATAAATAATGATGGTTATTTTGTCTATAAATGATAGTTAATAATTGTTATTTATTACTCTGTCATTTAAAGTTTCTCAATAAATGATTGTGATTTATTCATGTGTATGATGGTTAAATAACCTGTCATTTAAAAGTATACTTTTTTGGGTCCAATATATAAGGTAGCAAAGAATAAATGTAGGGTAAGCATAAAATGATGGGTAAATTAATTATCCATCAATTATAGTAAGAATAAATGATGAGTAGTAAGGTAATTCTTTTTCCTTCAGGATCCAAGAGGGCATTAATGCCTTCAAATAGGAAATCCTAAACTTTTGTAATGACATTAATTTCCTCTTCAAGAGAAGAAAGGTCATCATTTTAGATTTGATTGAGATCTTCAAAAGATTGCTCATTGCTCTCTTCATTAGATGTTTCTATCATAAGATTATTGAGTTGATCAAGTATTTTTTTTATTAATTTCTAAGGCTCTAATTTTCTTTTTTAACCTACAATATTTTGATACATGACTTGGTTCGCCACATTTGTGACATGTAATTTTTTTTATGGAGGTCAATAGGTGGTCTAGATCTAAATTCTCATTTAAGTTTTCTAGCTAGTACATTTGGTTTATGCTTTTAGTATGAGGTTTTTCTTGAAGATCTATGGTAATCCTTTTGAGGAATTTTGGATTTAGGTTTATGTTTTATACAAGATGAATATCCAAATTGTTGAACTATGGTTTTGTTATGTTTTTGAACATAAGCTATGAGTTAGCCATAACTTAAATGTTCATAAGGAATTGTTTCATTGGTTTGGTTTCTAATTTTCTCCTTAACCTTGTCTGCTAAGGATTTTGAAAGACCAGCTAGGAATTTTTCTTTCTAAAATGGTTGTTGGCTATCCTCTCAAGTATATACTCTTCTTAAGAAGATATCTCTATACCTTCTAAAGTCGGCAAGAGTCCTACATATAAGGTTTAAAAGTAGTTCAACAAGTCTATCTTTCTATAAGAAAGGATCACTAATGAAGTGTTGAACTATGATAAATGATAAATACCAAGGTGTTCATAGTATCGAGAGAGGTTCTCCATTATGGGTAATGGGGGTCCCATCATTTTCTACTTTGATATCTAAAGATTTGGTTATTTTCTTTCTAAGAGACATAATTGTCCCACCACCCTTTAAGTTGTCTAGAAGATCCTATAACAAGGAGGTTAACTATGGCTTCTTCAGTTTAGTTGGAGGTTGATTGATAAATAGTACTTACCATGGTCATATGTTAGAGGGTGTCGAGAATATTACATTCTTTTGGCCATATATATTCCATTCATAAATATTATTGGCACCAAAATGTTTAAAAGTTTGATCTCGACGTTCCTTTAATAAGAGGGTAAGAGATATGGCTTTTGAATAATAATATTTTGAGGGTGCTCTCCAATTAAAAGAGGTTTGGTTTATCTTAGAATTCTTATCTGGTTCTGATGAAGAGGTTTCTTCTTAATTTGATAAAACATTAACAGTTAAATTTCTTGGTGCTAGTGATTTAGAGGTTTAGGTAAAACCATCTAGGATAATTAATGTCTTAAATTGTTCTTATATTTTTCTAAGAAGGTTGTTGGAGGGTGGAGTCTCAAATTCTTTTCTAATTTGAGGTGGTACATGAAAAGGTTTGAATAATAGGGCCTCATTATTAGGTTTTGATGAAGAGGTAGATGGAGACTTAATGGAGTTGTAGGTAAGGTGTTATCCTAATGTTTGAAGGTACTTATTGGTGTAATTATTTTGTTCCATAAGATTTGGAATATTCTTGAAACTAATATGCTCATTAGTATGTTTTCATTTGAAAAGAGATGCTAAAAGAGAGGTTTTTTTCATCATCATGAAGATTTGGAAGTTGGAAAGTTCTTTAAGGAGGAAGTTCTAAATCTATTATATCTCTTTTAGGAATATGTCATGATTTTGATACATTGATTGATTTAGCAAATGGATATTACAATTTATTGTATAAAACTTAAGCTTTAAAACATTCAAAAAAATGGAACATTCATTTGCAACATTTCAAGGAAGCTATGAAATTTTTCTTCAATTTGTTTTGTTTTGCTCCTTGAAATGCTCAAAGAACCAAGTCCTAGATGACTTATTTTCAATTGAATAAATTTCTTTTTGTAAGATTTTTTTATCAATTTGAAAGTAAGTTGAAATAATACTAATTTCACAAGATTTATTTGAAAATGTTAGAGATAGTGTAGATTTTTAATCTTCTTCATCTCTTTGATTGGTTAGTCTTGGAATATTGGATGATGTGTCCTAGCCTTGTAGGTGTACTGTTGAAGGTATGAATGAAGGTGTAACATCCTAAGTTTTAAATTTGGATTCTAATAATTAATTAAAGAGTAATTTAGTAAATTGGTGGATTAAGTTGAGATTTTGTTTGCTATACCATGTGCTATAGTGCATGGTGCTAAATTTTGACTTAAAAGATAGGGGTTAGCTTGTGAAATTTGGAAGGAAAAGGGGAAAGAAATGTGACAAAGGAGAGGGAGAAGAAGGGCTCTCCTAGGGCAAGGTTTTGTGAGCACATGGGAGCTAGTTCAGACCTATCATCTTTCAAGTAAGCCTTATATCTCTTTCCTCTCCTTATCTACTCTATTTTCTCTTGGTTTGAAATATGGAGAAATTGAATTCTAACATAAAGGAGGATTGTTATCTGACCCAATAACCATTATAGGGTTATCAAAAGTTAAATTAAGTGTTTGCAACTAGATTAGTGATTGCTAGTTGAGTTTTAGGGCTATGGTTGAATTTTAGTCTCAAATGAAAGATCTAAAGTTGTGAGAACTTTATTTGATATTAAAGGGGTTAGTGGAAGTTGTAAAAAGTTTATAGATGATGATTAGGATTTAGAAATTTCCAATGATAGAAATTGAAATTTTAGGTTAACTTAGTTGTGCTATTTAGTACTTGTGATCAATTGGGAATTGACCTATAGAGTTTAATATTGTAGATTTTAATTGTTTGGAACCTCTCTGAGGTTGAAGTAAACTTGAAGTTTTGAGTTTCCATAGGTAACCCCTTTAGTAATAAAATGATTGAAGTAATCGGATAATTCATGCCATTTATTAACTTGTTTAACTATTTACAAGTTGTTTATGAACTTATATATATATATATATATATGTTATACTTTATGCTTATATGATTTTAGAACTTGTAGAGTGGAAAAAGAAAAAGACTTGGAGAAATAACATTTATCTATTAATTGTATTGTAATTAAAAGCTAATTGATAAAGACATATGAATATAATGAGTATATTGATTGCATTGTGTGATAAAGCATGGGCATAATAGTAAGGGTAGGAGTTCACCCTAGGTAGAGTAAAATTTGAAATGTATATGGTCAAGTTGGTATCATGGGACATATAATGCAATGAACATATTATGGATTATTATCATGGGACATTCAGGCAGTCATAATATGATTAAGCACTCCTTAGTACCTAAATCGGTGCGATGTTGGAGTAAATGACACTCTAATTATATATGTAATAGGAGGAGTCCATAATCCTAAAGTGGAATAAACCATCTTTGGTCATGTAGTGCTACCATGGAAGATGAGCTTAGATAAGCTTATTTGAGTTTGATCTTGTCTATAGACTCAATCATAGGTTGACGTGAAGGTTCGGATGGATATTATGATCACACATACTATATTATAATTTTGTATTGGAACTTGTGTTTTATTATCTCACTTTACATACTTGTTTATTATTATGCTTACTAATAGATAGTTGTCAATTATCTTAGTTACTAGGACTTTATTTTACCCAATGATTACTATTTTATAGGTTTAGATACAAATAGGAGTCGAGGCAAAAATTTGGGTCAAGGTAGGACTACTATTGTATAGCCTTGTCATTGTAAATTATGTAATGAATTTGCATATATTGATATGTTTATAAGTTTCCTAGTAGGAATACGTATATATTTTTTGTTACACTTGTATGAGATGATATATGGTGTATCTTAGCCATGGTACATACTAGTACAAAATATGTTTTTTAAACCCCTATATCTAAATTAGTTAAAGTGCCGATAGTGTAGAAATAGAAGGTGATTGCATAATTGTAAATAGGGTTAAGGTGCAATTTTGCCCTTAAACTATTTTTAGAAGAGTAATGTTGCCCCTAAACTATTTGTTGTAGTAATGTTGCCCTTAAACTAATCAAATTAAAGCAATACCCTTTGCTATTAAAACATCCGTTACTGTAACTTGTGAAACTCATTTTTCATGAGTTAAGGTACAATTTTGCCCTTATAATATTCTTAAAGGAGCAATGTTGCCCTCATCATTTAAAAATATTAAAATAAAATAAAAATAAAATTATCATAATATTAAATGTGTATATAAAAATAAAATTACAATAATATTAAATAAAAATAATGTTAAATGTATATATAAAATAAATATAAGAAAAAATATAAATTATAATTTTATAACTTGTCAAATATAAGTGAATCTTAATTAAATTAGATATAAGTAGACTTAAAAGTATCTTCATTTACACTTATAATTATTGACATCTTTTTAAAAAATGGTTTCAATTCATATTTTATACATGTTAATTTTTTCAAAAATAAACTTGGTTTTTAGTAGGATCTACTTTTAAATTTTTCTATTTTAAAAAATTTTAAAGCTTTTTTTGATATTATATTTAAAACCATTCATTTTTCTGAAAACCACTCTGATTTCTAATTCAACTTTGATTTTTAGCTTAATAATGGCTCAACTCTTGTCCAATCTAGCTCATTCATAAAAATAGTTTTTAGTCCAAATTGAGTAGTTAATGATGGTTTAGTCGATGGTTATAAGTGCAAATGCAGATACTTTTAAGTCTACTCATATTTAATTTAACCAAAATTCACTTATATTTAACAAGTTATAAAATTATAATTTATAATATATTAATTTATGATATTTTATTAATATACTATACATTTTTTCTTATATTTATTTTATATATAAATTTAATATTATTATAATTTTATGTTTATATATACATTTAATATTATTTTATTTAATATTATTATAATTTTCTTTTTATTTAATTTTATGATTTTTAAAAGGTGAGGGCAACATTGCTCCTTTGAGAATAGTTTAGGGGGTAAAATTGCACCTTCACTCATGAAAAGTGGGTTGCACTAGCTACAGTAATGGAAGTTTTAACGACAGAGGCAATATTACTCCAATTTGATTAGTTCAGGGGTAACATTGCTACAATAAATAGTTTAGAGGAAACATTGCTACTTTGAGAATAGTTTAAAGGCAAAACTGCACCTTAACCTTTGTAAATAGATGGGAGACTAATTTGATATTTAAACTAGGTACCTAAGTAACCGATATAGAAATTGATAACTAAACTGGTTATAAAGTATAACCAGTATAGTTGTGTTTTAAATTATTTTTAATTTTTTTTATTTATCTAAACTAGTTTCTTTGTAACTGGTGTAAATGTTAATATATTTAAATTGGTTCTCTTTAGTATCCGATATAGAGATTTATAACTACACTAGTTATAAGGTGTAACTAATTTAGATATTCTTTCTAATTTTCAAATTACATCTTTATCATCATCCACTACAACTCTCCCTCTTCGCACTCACAAAACCTTGATTATCTCTTGCAATCAACTTACCCTTCTTGAATCAGAATTAGTTCATTGTGCTTGAGTAATTGAAACCCAAAATCTTTCCTGTGCTAGTGTCAAATCCTAGCTTCAAACCTAGAAACCCTAGAGTCTTTCGTGTTCACAAAGCATCATCATCGTTATTAAGCTTCATTGCCTTCAAACCTAGAAACTCTATCTTCGTCACCTTCTCCCTTTGTTCTTTGTCTTCAATCCATACTCGTGCTCATGCCCATGCCCCTGCCCACATGAATCTTAGGTTTTTTTTTTTTAAATTTCATTATTTTATCTTCAGAATTCTTTCATACTTGTGCCCAGGTTTAGTTCATTGATTTTTTTTTGTTTGAATTTTCATATTGGTAGCTTCAATCCTTAGTTCCTTATCTTGCCTAAACTACTTGTCCTGCTTTAAGCTTCCTTATCATGTCTAAAGCTCCTCATTGTGTCTTGAATTGGGTAAGTAATCCTTGATTTTCTAGATTCCTTGAATTTCTTCACACATGCTTCTTGAATTTCTTCCATGACTTTGGTTTCTTCATTCTATTTCTTGCACATTGTAGTTGTTGTCGGAGGAAAATGTGTTTAGTTTTCATATTTGAATTGATTATTATATAAGAACTAGAATTGTGGAGTTGAATAAACTCTAATATTTGTTAAACAATTATTAGAAAACAGTCATATATTCTCTTTAATGGAAGTTAAGATTGGAGTTAGGTTTATTTGAAATGGTATTTTGATTAGAAAATTCAAGCATCAAATTAATATTTCCATGTTAGTCTTTAGCATATAAAACCTTTATAGATCTAATATTTTTATGCACAATTGCATATTTGTTAACTTATGTTAGTTAAATCTAGTTAGACAATGGAGTTTGTGATTGGATTGTTAGCTGAGGTTAAGGATTATTATTGGGTAGAATGTGATTCATTAAATTATTTTATTATGTGTTTTCAATTGCAAAATTATTAGAAAGTCTATAACTTTTAGGAGAGATTCCACCAAAATTTTTTCAAACTTATTATTTTTTATACAGTAGTAAAGTGTTGATAAAAGAGGCTTGAGGCCATTAGGCATTAGATGTGACTTTGTTTTGTTTAAATAGTATTATTTTCTGCTTATATTATTATTAGGAGTCTAATATTTAGGAGAGACTTTGCTGAACTTTTTTCTTAAAAAAAACTTATTATCCAGCCCTTTCCTTTACATGGAAATGGCTAAAGAATATAGAGGTAGCTTCCCTTCTACCTATTAGATAGGAGGCACGCTAACTCTAAAGAATATTATTCTCTAAAGAAATAAAAATTTCCAACTTACATGGAAATTATGGTAAATTCATAATGTGTTTATTTCCAACTCTATAGAATATTTTTAACACAGAACTTGTTGTTTGGCCATATCCTAATGGATTTAGTGATAATCAATGAACTCTGTCATGTTACAGGAGGACAAATTAAATATTGATCATAGTTGGATGGATGCCTAATGAATGAGTGCAGAGCACGCTAATAGGATTAAGAGGTTTCTAGGATTTGCTCAAAGCAATGTTGAAGATAATAGTAGGAGGTTTTATTATCTTTGTAGGAACTATTTGAATAAAAGGTGGCTAAGTGCAAATGTGACATATGAACATTTAATTTGTGAGGGGTTTCTCAAAAGTTATAGAATATAAATATGGCATGGTGAAAGATAAAACATGCTAATGCTAAGTACATTTCAATTGTAGGATGTTGATGTTGATGATGATATGGTTGATTGGTTGGAGGACATGGTCAATGATGTGGGTTAAATAGGCCTTTCAGTAATTCCAGGCATAGAATAATATATTTAGTGATGCAAAGACACCTTTTTATCCAAGGTGTGAGGAATTTAGTTTGTTGAAAGCAGTGTTAGAATTGGTGAATTGGAAAGCTAGATCTAAGTATAGTGATAAAAGTTTCATAGACATGCTTGCGTTGTTCAAATTAATGCTGTTGAAAGAAAATGTATTGCTAATTCATTACTACGAGATGAAGAAAATTCTATACTTACTAGGAATGGAGTTTAAGAAAATAAATGCATGCCTAAATGACTATATATTATATAGGAAACAGTATAAAGAAGAGCAAAAATATTAGATATATGAGGCATCAAGGTATAGAGAGATCAAAGCTTATGCGAAGGTGCTATTATATCTTTCAATTATACTGAGGTTTAAGTGATTGTTTGCTAATAAAAAGGATGTGAAGTATCTGAGATGGTATGTGGATGAGAGGATTTATGATGGAAAGCTCCGACATCTGGTTGATTTAGAACAATAGAAGAAAATCTAGGGTTAAGTTAATTAATCTCAAAATCCCAAACACTTTTCCATATAACTACCTTTCAAACTTAGTCATTCCCATCATCATTAGAGTTAAACATCACATATTTAACCTTTAGACCATTAATTGACACTGTCATTAGCTTAATCTCACCCAACACAACTCTAGGGTTTTAGAATTAAGCAACCTATGGCCATAAACGTAATCAAAACTATCTAAACACTTATTTAACCTGAAAACAACCTAATCAAGGATAGACTAGCTTAAGAAGGAGATTAGAAGATATAAATAAGCTTAAATAAGCTTACCATATTAATTTGGAGCTTAAGTTTATGCCCAATGAATTCTCCTACCAAAACCCTAGCAAGGTTCTTGATTTTTACTAAAAATACTTCTATTTCTCTCCCTATATGTTTTGTTTGCAAACAAAAATAAATAATAGAAAATGTGACATGCACCACAACTAACTTATAATGTGCCATGGCCAATAGTATAGTAACGAAATCCTTATTTAAGCCCCACCTAATGGGCCTAATCTGATCCAATACCCATTTTATGTAAATATGCCCAAGAATGAGGGTAAATTGGACTAATTAAAATTTTGACAAATAATGCTTAAAATAAATGAGATATGAGAAGGAACGATATCACCAAATGTACTGAAAGTGAGAGACAGAAGTATATGGGGTGTTTATACTGGTTTAGATTCGATCACTCAAGCCCACATCCAGCCTTTAAGCTTTATTTGAGATTTTTTCACTAAGTCCACCAAGATTGATCCAAGCCCTTAGTCACCTTAGTACAATTCTAGACAATAAGTTTGAATCACTCTTCCTTATAAATGTAATGATTAACCCCACTTATGCTCCCTGAGTCTAAGTCCTTTATTCTTAGGTATGAAAAATAAGGATAAATAGAGTAAGTTTGTAAAGTTAACTACTATAGTGAATAATCTCTCAAAGAGTTGATTTACAATCAATAAAGTGCAAAGATAATAAATGGAATAGCAAAAGGTTGGTAAGCAATGAATAAGGAAACTCTTCATTTAACTCTTATATGTCCATCTTTATAAATGAGTCTATATATAGTTAAAGAGGTTGAAAGATCCATTAGACTCATTGAGTTAGCCGTTAGAGTGTCAAGCTTCTTTTCTCTAAGTTTCTCTGGAAAGAAGGTGTTGCACAATGCTTTACGATAGAGTTTCTCACTAATAGCAAGAAAGATAATAAATGGCTAAATGCATTAATGCTCTGATAAAAGGTAAGTGAAAGGAATATTGGTAGAGATAATGCAATAGGGGGAGTATAAAATGATTTAAGATTAATATGTGTTTAAATCTTCCACAATATATGTTTAACATGAAATAAGAAGACTTATACAACTATTAGAAATGGATAGAAAAAATTAAATCAAAGGGGTTTAGGAAATTGAATTAAGAAACAAAGCCTTGCAATTCATAAAGACAGTACTAGTAGTGACTTTATAAATCTCATTATTACAAAGCTGTCAACACGAAAAGTAGATGAATAATACCAATAGTGGAGGATTAAACTAGTAGTTATAGGTAGAGCTAAGAAGTATTGAACAAGGAACAATAGAGAAAGTGTTAGTGATCTTACTGGTTGTGACACTATAATATCAATAGTGTTAAGCAAATGAAGAATAAGTGACTTTTACAAGAATATTGATAGAATAGGTCTAATGCCACAAGAGATTTTAGATTAAATGAAAGCATAATTCCAATAGAGACACTTTACTACCTAAAGTAGTAAGACATGAAAAGATGCAAAAAGGTAATATGTAATTAATAGAATCTAGCCTGTACATGCAAAGTGAATCTACCTAAGACCTTCAAACCAATTAAAGAAGGGTTCTTTGAAGGTAGTGATTCATGTTATTATAGAGTGTTTAGGGGATACAATATGGGTTTTTAACTGATAAAGAACCTTGAGTCCATAATCTACTTAAAGAAGGAGAAAGCTTCTTGGTCAAGAGAATTGATTGAGCGCCCTACTATCATTGAGTTCCAACAAACAATATATAGTTTAGGTACTTTGCTAAATACATGCTTTGCCAACTCTATTTCCCTACATTTTGAGTAAACGTTAATAAGACCACTAACAATATACATTCATTATATAATTCAAACTCTAGTGAGTAAGTATAAACTTGTTTCCCTCAACATTAAGTCATATTTCAGCACATGAAGTAAGAAAAAGGCCAAAGTAGTTCGATCAAGATGTATACCCTGAAAGAACATTTTTAAATAGTTTAACTCCTAATTTATTATATGCATTCTAGATGTAGCTTGAGAGCATATAATTTCATGAAGTTAAACTTAGGCATAGCATGCTATCAAATACATAACCTAATACTAATATTCCTAAACTTGATGCATGTTGCTAGCATATTAATATAAGTGACATCATCTGGTTTAAATCCATAAGATTCCTATAACACCCTGAGTTTTAGTCCTTTGATTAACTAAGCTTAATTATGATAATTGAGTAGATTGATACGGTGTGTTGCTAGAGAGGTCTAATGACTAGTTTTGATTGTGTTTGAGCCCTAATTCTGGGTCCAGTATGAAATTGGGCTACCCGAGTATTGAAGAAAGAAGAAAACAAAGAAGTGTTATTGTGCCACACGCCGCAGCACATAGATAAAAATTTGAACTAGAGGAGACCTCTTTGTGCCAAGCACCACGGTGCATGCAACATTTACCACTGCACATTGCAAATTTCTATAGCACACTAGTTATGAATTGAGGTAAAAATAGAAAGTAGAGAAAGGACAAAATGAGGAGGGCGTGTCATGCTCTACTAGGGTTTGTTCTTGGATGATATTGGGAGTGTTTTGAAGCTAAAAACACTTGAGATAAGTGCCCTAAACCCCTTTTCTCCCCGTTTCTTCTACATTTATGAAGTTTATGGTTAGAGTCTGATAGTGGGAAATAATTTTTAATCCATATAGCTTACAAAAAATTAACTCAAATGGAGTTAATGAGAATAGATTAAAGAATCTAAACCTAGATATATTGAGTTTTGGCACTTTTAATGGTTAAGTCCTATTATTATGTGAAAATAACATTAATGAGGGTTGTTAGGAGAGTTGTAATACCATTATTGGGAGTTTAATGGCTCATTAATGTTAATGGAGACTAAAGAGAGTTAATAAATTCAATGGGTAGGCCCAAACATATATAATATGGGCATTGGGTGAGCTAGGAATGAAAGTGGAAGTTGAGATATGTGTGTGTTGACATTGTTAATGAAATCTAATTTGGTTGATTGTAGATTTAGCTCTTGAACACTATTGAGGCTTGAAAAATTGAGCTTGAAAGCTATAATATTGAGATGTGAAACATTTGACCTCTCAAAGATTGAAGTAACCAAGGGAACCCTACTTTGGGTAGTTATATGTTAATTGTATTGTGGTGTTAAATATGTATTGTATATGTGAATTCTAGCTTATGATGGTTTGTGTATCATGCAATGAAAAATTGGTGTTTACTTAATTGCTTTTAAATGAATTGTCAATGTTGCAAGGTCGATTTGTTTGAAATGAATTGCAATTGGAATGATATGTGAAATTGAATAGTTGATTGATGATGAACGTGATAAAGAGGAAAGGTTGAGTTTGAAAGTGGTAGATTGCATGATAAATTTGAAAATGAGTATTCGTGCTCGCTTGGGTAGCACATAGTCGTAAGCCCAATGTATTAATTGTGATAATAAATAAATGAGAATGAGATTAGAAAGTGAGTATAGTACATGGCATTATTAATAGGCAAGAGTTTTCTTAGGGATTTGAAGTAGTTAAAAATCCATATGGTATTTAGATTGCCCTTTGATACACAGGGCTATAACCTTGTCCCATAGTTTATCAAAGGATTGTCTCATAGTTTATTGAGGGACTAGAACCTAGAGATCTCTACCAGTTTATTAAGGATATTAGCTTAGGATATACAACACCTTAGAGATTCGAGAGTGGGGCAGACCATAGTCTAAGAGTAAGTCATGTGATCTTTGGTCAGGTTGTACCTCATAATTGAAAAGCTTGGGCAGTCTAGTCACACGGATGGAACCTTATTCAATGTTATAGCCACGATTTCAATTGAAGGAAATAAGGAGGGTATAAGGTTGGCTGATCATTGCTTATGTAATTATATGACGTATCACATATTATTGAGTTGTGGCAAGTTGTGATAATATAACAAGTCATGGTCACATGTTTGAGTATCTTGTGATTATGTACCAAATGATAAAATGAAAATGAAGTGATTGCAAAAGTATGTGTCATAATGCTTGTGAACTAAGTATGGCGTATGTTTTATAAAGTGTATTTCCATACTCTTATGTTCATTAAAATTGATTTATAACTACATAAGGTAGGTTGTACTTTAGTTACTGAATAGCTAAACTCACTCCTTCCATTTAATATTTTATAGGCCCTAGCTTTGATGTAGAGAGGGAGAAAGCTCAGGAGGCTTAGGAATTAGTACATTCCTATAGTATGCCTCTAGTTTATGTTTATTTTGTGTAATAGAATATTATTACCAATTTTAGGTTGCATTTTGTTCATACTTGCACTATAAGTTATTTTAATGGTATGAATTGTATTTTAGGCCATAAGTAGTTATATATGATGAATTATATATATTTAAGGCTAAAATACTAGTGTAAGTATAGAAATGTTGTTTTAAAGATGATATGATTGATTTTTGATGCAATGCAATTCAAATTACCTCCCTTTTTATTTTCAGTATTAAAGTGGTTGAGGAGTGATTTTGTGTTATGTGAGTAGTTGGGTGTGTGTGGTGTGTTGTATTGGTTGTCTTAGGTCTAATGAATACGGTTTAAGTGTTAGGAAGGGCTTTTAGCAATTATTTTGGATTTTGGACACCCTTTTGTGTGCTAAAGTTGTGAAAAGTGGTCAAAATAGGTTTGGGTGTCCAACGTCCTAGTATGTCATGTTTTGGAAGTGAAACCCATGCCATTAGTTAGTTATGAAAATAGCTTTCTATAGACATCTAGATCATGTCATTAGAACATTAGACAGAGATTCGAGGCACGTCAAAAGTTGCCCGATTCTATTGTCAAATGATAGCAGAATTTACTGTAAAAAATGTGCAACATGTCTCGGTGCATTGGTGCTTGAGCTACGGTGCATGGCATAGAAAACAACATACTATAGTGTGATATGCACAAGCCACAATGCATTGCCTTATTTTACAGTAAACAAGTTGTTTTTTAACTAGTTTCATTCTTTTTTAATCCTCTAAAGTATCCCATGCTTCCATAATATTAATTTTGCCTTGGTTTAAAAGTTAATGTCAATTTTGACTCATTTTGATTATGATAAACTTGGGATCCCTTAATTTTAAAGATTTTAAAACTTGGTAATATATTTTGACCTAAACTCTTGATTACCATGAATTTGAACTTAGTAATGGTAATTTGTAGTGAAGAATGTTTCAAGTTGGTATTAGTTTCTCTAGTTCTGAGAACTAGTCTGTGGTTTATGTGATTTGTGGTTGAGATATGTTCTACATTGCATATAGAGAATTGGCAATATTGTATTAAACATGTTATTTCCCTCATCAAGCTAGTGCTAACTCTCTATTTCCTTTTTAGGATTGTTTCCATCCTTAAGAGAGGAGAATATAGTGTAAACAAGAGCTACAAATGTCAAAAATGCACTAGAAAATGTGAAAAAGACTAGAGCAAGGATTGGTGAATTAAGAGCAACAACTAGGACCTCAACAGGGTAACAAAGACAATACCATAGGAGAGCTGAGATTGATAATGAGAGACATCTAGAGAAGAATGGATGGTTATGATGAGATCCTCTGAAAGAGACCTGGGGAAAGCAGCAAGATAGTTGAGAGAGTTAGGGTGACTGTGAGGAAGCCTAGAATGATGTACATATTGAGGTGCATGAACATAGGGAAGAAGAATATTATAAAGAAAGTATTCCTAAGAGGCCAATATGATTTATGTGGCCTAGGAAGAGCGAGTCAAAAGGCTTTATAGACATGGCTTTGAAGAGATTAATGAGGTTGAATCCTCCTTCCTTTGAGGGTTCAATGGAAGATAGATCAGCTGAGAAGTGGATCGATAGGCTTGAGACCATCTTCTCAGTTATGAATTGTACGACTGAGTAGAGGGTCCTCTTAGCCAATTTTATGCTTGGAGACACTACTAAGCAATGGTAGCAAAGTGTAACCCAGTTGACAGCTCACAACTGATGTGGAGAGAGTTCAAAAGATAGTTCTTCACCTATTATTTCCCAACCTCATTCAAAGTAGAGAAAGAGGCAGAATTTCATAGACTCTAACAAGGGAACATGAATGAGGAGGGGTTCATAATTACCCAGCCAAGGCATACCCAACTTACTTATGGATCACAGTTTTTCCCATTTCTCACACCATGGGGTGTCATACACCCTAGACTAGCTTCCTCATTGAACTAGTAGATAGCTAGCTAAGTTTGAGTCCTTCATTGAACTAGTGGGACAGTCCCTCATTGAACAAGTGGGACAATATGGATAGAATCAATCTAGGCAAACCATCACACGGATGGGACCTTAGCACGTGGATTTTATTGTCTACTTCACTTCCTAGGTGAACTCCCACCTCTTAAGATTATGGAATGCACATTCATGCCATAATTCACACATATACAATTCATAGAACTTCACATTATCAATTTTTATTGAACTTCATCATTACACAATCATTGGACTTCTCAAACACATTTCATGGAACTTCAAAACCAAACAAGTTATTGAACTCCCAATTTACAACTATTGTACCTCACACTTTTAAAATAATTGAACTTGCCTATTTTAAAATATCATTGAACTTCCAATAAACATTAATATGAAAATCCACCACTATTGTTCTCAAGGAAAATTTTACATCACAAGGCATAAAACTCACAAATTTGGCTTACTGGATTTCTTCACAAATTAAGCCACACTTGCATTTTTTTTATTTTATACATTCCAATGATAAATCAAAAATCAATAAACTAATAAACACACACAAATATAAGATAGAATTCCCTCAGTTACCTCAAACCTTTGAGAGGTCAAAGGTTTCACCCTTCAACTATTCACTCCCAAAGCTTCCAAGAAGCTTGAATAGTACCAATGGTAGTTACACTACAAGCATTTATCATGCAAAACATCAATATCCATTTTGAGTTATTTTTTACTAACATTTCATCATTTCTTAATACTCAAGATTTATTCTAGACTCATATAAAAGTACCTATAAGGCTTCTTAGCTTCCTTTAACTCTCATTAATAACAATGAGCTCTTAAATGGGCATTAATGAAGGCACATTATTCCCAAGCACCAAATTTATGGGAATTTCAGACATTTAATGTCCTCCAATAACCAATCATCATAAAATTATAAATATCAAATTTACTTAGCTCAATCTACTTCCATTAACTCTATTTAAGTTAATGGGTTTGGGCCCATAACTTTCATGGACCAAAAATCACCATTAACAATCAAACCCTAACCTCTACCATCAAGAAAATGGAAGAAGAGAGGAAAATTTAAGTAAGGAGCTTACTTCTGGTGTTTATAAGCTCCAATTTACTCCCAATAATCAGTTTCTTCAAGCCTTAGCTCAGCTTTTTCGCTACTCTCTCATTTTCTTTTGTTTTTCTCTTCTTTTTCACTTCAGATTCACAACTTAATATGACAAAAATATGACCATATGCCGCGGCAGATGCATAATGCACCGCGACACATGGCACAAGGAGCCTCTTCCAGGCATGTTGTCACGCATGCGCTGCGGCGGACCAACCATAAGCCTAGCACGTGGCATAAAATTACTCCCTTTAAAAATTCTTCCTCTTCTATTATTGGGTGACCCGATTCTCCTTCAGACCCGCATTTAGAACTGAAATCGAGACCAAACATGCCCATTAGGCCTCTTTTGCCACACACCTTATAGATACACTTAATTAGTCTTAAGCTTAATTAATTTGGATTTAAAATTGAGGATGTTACTTCTCTCCTCTTTTTAGAATTTTGTCCCCAAAATTCATACAATTGCCCAAAACATACCATATGAAAACAAATGAGGGTATAGTTGTCTCATTCTCTCTTCAATCTCCCATGTAGTATCTTTAAGATTCATTCCCTTCCATATCACTTTAACTAGACAAATGATCTTAGTCCTCAACTACTTCTCTTTTGCATTGTCTATTCTCTCAGGCTCAATTTGATAAGTCAAGTTCTCCCGTAACTCAACATCTTCAGGTTCAATTATATGAGATAGGTCAGGCTGATACTTCTTTAATTGAGAGACATGAAACATGTCATGCACACCCGAGAGATGAAGTGGCAATGCAATCTGGTAGGCAGGTGTCCTAATCTGCTCTAGGATTTCAAAGGGACTAATAAAATGTGGAGTCACCTTCTTAGCTCAAATTAATCTCCTAATGCTTGGCATTAGTGTAACCTTTAAGAAAACATGGTTGCACACCTTAAATTATAACGGTTTTCTTCGTTTGTCAGCACTTTTCAGTCCATACAAATGGCTAATCCTTTTTTGTCAATTTAGTCAAAACAGAGGCTATTTGAGAAAACCCCTGAATGAACCTTCGATAGAACTTTCTAACCCCAAGAAACTCCTTATCTTTGTTGCTGAGGTAGGTTTCTCCCATTTTAGTACCGTATCGACCTTATGAGGATCCATAGATATATTGTCAATGGATATCACATGATGAAGAAATTTTACTTCCTGAAGCCAGAATTCACACTTGCTTAATTTTGCATATAGCCTATGCTCTTTCAACACTTGCAACACAATTCTCAAATGCTTCGTATGTTCTTCTTCATCCTTGGAGTAGACTAGGATATTATCAATGAACACAATTATGAATTTATCCAAGTAAGGTCTAAAAATCCTGTTTATATAATCCATGAAGATTGTTGGTGCATTTGTCAATCCAAAAGGCATCATTAAAGTGGTTTTGGGTATGTCCTTGGACTTCACCCTCAGCTGATGGTAACCAGACTTCAAGTTAATCTTGGAAAATACGGTTGCTCTGATAAGTTGGTCAAGCAAATCATCTATACAGGGCAATGGGTATTTGTTCTTGATTGTTACCTTATTCAACTGTCGGTAATCAGAACCTTAGGCTTCCATCCTTTTTCTTCAAAAATAGTACAGGTGAACCCCAGAGGGATACACTTGGCCTAATGAATGTTTTCTCTAGCAGTTCCTCTAATTGCTTCTTCAATTCCTCTAGTTTAGATGGAGCCATATTGTATGGAGCCTTAAAGATAGGTTCAGTTCCCAGCACCAGGTCAATGGAGAACTCGATCTCCCTTTCTGGTGGTAAGCCAAACATCTCATCAGTAAATACTTTTGGAAATTCATTTACAACTCCAATCTTATTAAGAGTACCATCATACTCTCCAAAGTCTGAAAAGAACACTAAAAACATTTGACACCCTTCACGATCCGACCTCTTAATTTGCATGGCAGACAAAAATATGGGTATTTCAAGGTTTACTACTAAGGTAGTGTCCTCAGGGACTGCAAGAATCACATTAAACACTGGTAGGGAAACTATTTTCTTTTCACAGTCTAGTGTTGCTCTGTTAGCGAACAACCAATCCATCCTAACAATCACATCAATCCCCGACATAGGCAAACAAAGCAAATCAATTAATGTAATTATATTACCAATTCTCATTTCAACTTTTAAACATGCACGGTTGGTTTTCACAGCAGCTCTAGCTGATGTAGACACATTCATCAACATAGGCAACTCAATCACAAGCAACTTTAACTTTTTAGCATACTCATTAGAAATAAAAGAGTGAGTAGCACCGGAATCAAATAAAGCAAAAATTTTAATATCACAAAGAGAAATAGTACCTCTAATAAGCTTTAGAGAAGCTTCAGCTTCTTCCTTAGACATGGCAAAGACACGACTAGGAATAACAGACCTTTGGTCATGTGCATTAGCATGCTCAGGGCAATATCGCACTATGTGGCCTACCTTGTTACATTTAAAGCATGTCCAGCACTCCCCTTTATTATACTTCCTACACTTATTACATTGTGGAGCTCTCATAGGTCCAGTAATAGCAGGGGTTGAGTCCTGCCTCGAAGTCTAATTTTAACCTCCCATGCTTTTGGGTGCATTATTCTTAGACTGGGATCCCTTGGACTGAGACCCTTTTTGAAAATGATTCTTAGAGCCCCCACACTAAACCTTCAGAATGATCCCGAACTAAAACTGGTCTTCTTGCTCACACTGCCAATGGGACCTATTAATGAAGAGAAATGACCTTAACCATCTCAGTTCTTATCATCTACTGATCTGCTTCTTCTAGCAATGGCCCAAAACTTATTGCATATCACCTCAAAGGAAGTGATCTCAAAGGCTGCTAATTGCCTACTATACTCAAGTTGCATCTTGTCTAATAACTACTCAGCCTTTCACTCCTCATCACCATGATGTCTCAAATAGGTTGAATACTTTGACAATTCATTGAACTTGGTAATGAACTCCTCTTCATTCATATTACCTTGCTATAAATGATAAAACTTAGATTCCTTCTCTACTTGAAAGGTAAATAGGAAATAATGAGTGAAGAATCTCCTCTTAAATTCCTTCCATGTAAGTAAAGAGCCATTAGCTGGCCTTGTACTCTCCCACTATTGTTTGGCAGCATCCTCTAGCATAAAAGTAGCTAACAGTACCCGCTGTTCTGTAGTGCAGGTCATCATGAAGAATATGGTCTCCAACCAGTCTATCTACTTCTTACTGGCTCTATCCTCTATGAAACCGTTAAAGTAAGGAGGATTCAACCTCATGAATCTCTTGAGTGCGTAGTCAATGGAACCCTCATGTTCCTTCTCAGTTAGCCTCATAGAACATATTGGCCTCTTCGGTGCAGTCTCCTTATAGTACTCCTTATCTTTATGCCCTTGTACCTCTTCTGGCATCTCAACTCTTTTCTTCTTCTCAGGGTTACCTCCTATTATCTCAACCGTACCACTACACCTTTTTGCAGGCTTCTGCTCAAGAATCTTATCATTATTATCCTCTTCTTAATTCTCTCCATCATTACTCTTAACTTGAGTAACATGTTATCCCCACTCGTGGAGCATACAGGTTGTTCTTGGTTTCGTCTCATTTCTACTTGTTCTTCTTCAATTGGGACTACTTTATTCTCTACTTCTACCGAGACTTCTTGCTCATCTCAAAAAGTTTACCAAAACATTGTCGGCGGTGTGTCTCTTTTGCACCATTCTCCCCTTCTAAGGATGGAAGCCACCCCACAAAAAGGAAGGATCAATACTAGCTCAAGAGAGGAAAACAATATGTGTATAATGACAATTGCCAACTTTATATGCAAATGCACAAATAAGCATGACTACACAACATAATCCATAGACTAGTACTCATAACCAGAGAAATTGAAATCGAGTTATAATGTCTTCCTCCTTATAATCCTATAATTAAACCGAAGTCCCATTCCATTTAGAAAAATGAGTAGTAATCATCAAATATAGAAATCTCATTGGTTAACAAAAGAGGGACCCCATGTTTATAAAACTAAAATCATTTTCAAGTCTTGTAATCAGACAAATCAAAGTTCACAATTACGCAGAAGTAAGGGATCATTGCATAAGTGAGAGCATTTATTTAAGAATTTAAAACAAAAGACATTTTGAAAAATTTTAAGGCATGTGTCGTGGCTCGTAGAACATACACCGCGGTGTGTTCGCCTCTGTTACGTGCACCGTGGCTTGTGGCACTATGCACCACAGCACAATTGCATGAATTTTGATAGTGAATTTTTGCTGTCAATTTGACAGCTTTAAGGCCAACTTCAAACGTGTCCCAAAACTCCGTCCAACTTTCAATTGATGCAAACTAAGAGTCTACAGAAAGCTCTTTCTAGACTCGAACTAATGGCATTGATCTCAGACTCAAATTCTTTTTAAAACAAGAATTGAACACCCTTTTCAAAACTTATACTATTACGATAAATTTTACATTCTCAAGTATCCAAACTAAATACCAAACACACCCATTAGGCCTCTCTGGCCACACACCTTAGAAATACACTTAATTAGTCTATGTAAGCTTAATTAATTTGGATTTAAAATTGAGGATGTTACATTCTCTTCCTCATTAACAAGATTTTGAGCTAGGGTTTCCTTTAAGATTGTGATTTTCAAACTTATAGTGCTATGGGTTTGAATTAATTGACTAAAATAGAGTTAATAAGAGTTATTTAAATTACCTAAACTTAAGTTTGATGATTTTGAGCATCCTTGAGTTTGGGCTCATAATTATGGACTAAAATGGAATTAAATATGTTATATGGAAGTTGTTGGAAGCTATTAATGGTAATCAATGAGTTTATTTGTGTTAGTTGCAGCTAATGAGAATTAATAAAACAAATGGTTATGACTAAGCTTAAGGGTTGGGCATTTTGGGTGTTCAATGTATAACTTCTCTTGATATCCACCTAATATTGGAAAGGGTTAACATAATCATAATATCATAAACCAAACTAGAGTTAGAAAATTATTTAAAATGCTTGGGAACCCAAGACTTCTTTATTGAAACCATTTGAAAACAATCACACATCAAATAGTACATAGTGGAAGATAAATTTCTTGCATTCATCACTCTAACACATGAATTAGCACATTAAAGTATAACCTTTCTATGTCATGTGTTATGACATGTGGCATCATGCGCCATGGCACACATGACAAAATTTACTCTCATACGACAATTCACTAAGGTAAGCTTTTGGCATGTGTTGTTTTCACATATGACGTCCAATCGAAGTATTTCAAACACCCACTCAAAGCTTATTTCATATGCCAACTAATGAGAAAGTTTGGACACAATCTAATGGTCTGATCTAAAGTGAGATACTTAGGTGTAAAAAGCTACTTTTCTTAAAAATTTCATCCACCAAAGTGTGTAAAATTTACACTATCTTATTAGGCCATTTTAGGCCTATAACCAAGTCCAATAGATCATTTATACTTGATTGATCAACAATACAATTATATATACACATGTATCAAGATTTGACGATCTAATAACCCATATTACCACAATATAGGGCTTGCTCTCACATAGTCACAACTATATGCACTATTGGCTAATTTATCACACATTCACCACATAATCACTTACACACATTCACATCATAATTTTAGTCAAATCTTAGCCCATATCACATAATTTATTACATATACGGCATTTTGACACACAATAGGATTAGATTCTCAAAATCACTACTTATCACAATTGCAAACATGCATATGATTCCTATAGCAACTCATTCATTTACATATGTATAACAAAACAAATTCATTAGACAATCTCTTTACTACATGGCAATAGCTCTACTATGCTAGTCCAAAATCTTTGCCTTTTCCTGACTTATAATCATAACCTATAAAAATGTAACCACAAGGTGAGATAATCTCAATAACAAAAAAACATGCTACTATTAACTATTACAAGTAATTGTAAACAAGTATTGCATATACATAGCTAAAGAAAACATATAATATAGTTTCACTTTATAAAACTCTTTTCACTATAATCTATCACCACCAACATGATCAACTACCATCCAAACCTCTATATTGCCTCGACCGAAAACATGGGCTCTTATTAGGCCAACATACTTATTGACCTAAGTGCACCTTTAATGATAGAATCACCCAACTAAAAGTGTTTTGTCCCACTTTTAGACTATAGTTTCCCCTATCACACCTAATGATTAGGGTGTCGTTACTCCAACACCGAATCTCCTCTAACACTACATCCTACATGGGTCTACACCTTAATAGATACTAAGATGAAATTCTCCAACCCCACACCTTATCGAGCACTAAGGAGAATAATGCCATATAAACTTCTCACTACTTTTCCCTACAGGTGAACTTCTACCTATAATCATGCTCACATACTATTAAGTAAATAGTATTCTAAATCCATATATATAGCCAAATAGTCATATATTTTTACAAAAACTATTTATTTAAAATCTATTTCCTTGAAATCCTTTTCATGCACAAACATATGTTCTTCCTTAAACATGCATAGTTTAAAATAATTTTATGCAATAGCTATAATACTTACAAATAGTTACCATAGATAATCACATAGAGAAAGTTATTCAATTACCTTAACCCTTTTGTCACAAGAAAAGGGTTACCCATAGATTTCTTCCAATAGTTAATGTTCACCACATGCTTTCTCTCTCAAGTTACACAAAAACATGACAAACTACACATGATTATCACTATTAATTAATTAATCAAATTGTTCATAAGTACTAATTATCACTTAAAACCATACTTAGCTATTCTTTTCCTTTCATCTAATCAATTTAGGTTCATTACAACCCAATTACCTTTATTTATCACTTTAACCAATCCTATCAAACCTTTTCCATAAATTTACTCCTAATTCCCTTTTATTAAAAGTTAATTCAAACTTACAACTTTAAAACTTTATCGTTCAACTCTAAATTAGTTACAAAACCTTAATTTAATTCCTGAGTACTTTTTTATTACTAAAGGGTAATAAATAAACCCCTTATAACTTGCCAATTCAATTTTTCTATAACTTATACTAAGAGAAATTAGTATAGAATCACAGCTAAGGGTTGTACGAAATTTACCTAGCTCCTTTCAAGCTTTTGTAAATCCTTGCCCTAGCAGCCCTTTACCTTCTCCTCTCCTCTACTTGCATATTCTCCCTATTTTATTCTAATTTTCACGAGCTGACCACATCCTTATCAGTTAAATTTCTATGCCATATGCCACAGTGCATGCATCTTATGTCACGGCGCGTGGCATAATGAGGAAAATCCTCACCATGTCTATGCACTTTATTTCAAAACATGATCCCTTCACCCTATATTTGCTCATTCAATATTCCAAGAGTAAAAATACCAAATTGTCATCAAAAATCCTATTCACTCACTAATTTACTAATTTACCCCTAATTAGCAATTAGTTCCAAAATTAGAAAATTAGGATGTTTCACAAAGTGTAGGGTTTAAGAGTTAGAAGTATATTTGCACTAGTATTAATGTTACTTGGTGCTATTAATTGTAGATTAATTGTGTTGGGCACCATTTGAGGTTGGTAAGAGCTTTGTACGTGAATTAATATTAAGGGATAAGCCTTTGACTTATCATAAGTTTGAGATAACTAGGAAAAATTTAGTTTATGCATTTATTTGATAGTTAATTGTAGAGTTTTGTAAATGTCCTTTGACTTATGTGAAATTGAAACTATATTCACTATAATAAAGCCCATGCATTTGAAAACAATAAATGTAAGTGTGTTTTGAAATTGATTATTGATGTGATTTAGAGTAAAATGTGATTTTGATGAGGTTATATGCTAAAGAACTTTATTGTTAAATTACTTAATGACAAGGTAAGCTCATAAATGAGTTAGTATTGTTTTTGTGAAAATCATATGTATAGCTAAATGGCCTCTTGAAATAATGCATACATAAATGAGATTAATGTGATGGTATATGGTTATATAATGAGATGACGATTTCATGGCATGAACTAATGTGTTAAATATATAAGAGGATGATTGATTGATTATAGCATGTTGAATGTTAGATGCTATTTTGAGCACAGTGATATGATTCATGGCATGTTTATGTGTTAGCATGGTGGAATTGTGTAACATCCTAAATTCTTAATCCTAACACCAAATGCTAATTTTAGGGTAAATTAATAAGTAAGTAGATTAATTGAATAATCAGAATTTTAAATGGTGAATTGACATTTTAACTTGTTGGGATGTTGAATGATTAGGATTAAGTGGAAGGATCATGAATCAAGTTGAAGTGTGTAAGTAATAGTGAGATTTTGCTCACTATGCAACAAGCAATAGTATATACTGAGTGTGCCATAGTGCATGGTACAAAATTTTGATTAATAATACGTAGATCATTACATGAAGGAAAAGGAGGAAAGAGAAAAGAATGTGAGAGAGAGGGGGAAGAAGGTAAGCTCTACTAGGGCTTGTGGATTTGGAGTACTAGGAGTCAGTTTTGACTAGTCACTTACCGAGTAAGTTTCATCGCGCCTTAAGCTCCTATTCTACACTAATTTCTTTTGGTTTGAGAGATAGAGAAATTGAATTAAGGAGTTTTAAGGGGTTGTCTTCTTACCCTTTAGTATTAAAAATATTCTAGGGAGTTAAGCTAAGGGATTATGACTAGTTTGATGATTAACAATTGAGCTATGATACTATAAGCTCTATTTGACCTAAGATAGGAAGTTTAAAAGGGTAGAAGTTTTTGAAGAATGTGTGGAAGTTAGAAAAAGTGTTAAGAGGTGTAAAGAGAATACTTAGGACCTAAGAAGATTAAATGAAATTTATTGAATGATTAATTATGGTTAATTATAGTATTTAGTACTTTTGGGTCAATTTAATAATTGACTTATAGTGATCAATTGTGGAGATTGAGGCTAATTGCATGTAAGTTGTGTAAAAGGAAGCTAACAATGTAAAGAGTACCACGAGTAACCTTTTTTTAGTAACAGAGATGTTGAGGTAATTGGGTAATTCATTCTATCTATTAGTTAGTTTAATTGTTTATAAGTAAATTGCATATGATATGTGTGATTTTGAATGTGGTCATGATTTGTAAACTTGCATGATTTTGTATTGAAAAGGGCTTTATTTATAAAGTAACTTATTTGTGAAAGTAGATTTAAAAGAAAACTATCAATATGTATATATATGAAAAATGAGATTTGCATATCTTTTCATCACTTGCATTGGAGAAGGTCGGAATTTGCCGTGTATGGAAGAAATAAGCATAAAAAAATTCACATAGATTAGTTGTCACCAAAGGACCCATGGTGTAGCCATATTAAGGGACTGTACCATGGAAAATTTGGACAATCTAGCAACTCTCTAGTATCTGTAAATGTATAATTAAGAGTTAACAACACCTACAACATGTGCGAAAGGGGGAATTCATAGTCCTAAAGTAGGACAGATCACCTTGATCTAGCAATTCACCTATGAAATGTTTAGGCAAGGACTAAATCCTTTAGGAGATGGTTAGGATTGCCTATAAGGTTAGTCAGGGATATACAAAGGATAGATAGACTAGGATGATCATGTGTGTGAAAATGATTTGGTAAAAGTGAATATGCATGCACTCTCTCCAGTCCCATTTATAAGTCACATTTTAGAAGGTTTATTTGGTCCCATTTATAAGTCATGTTGTGGCTTTTTAGATAATATTTGAAAGATATTTTCAAAATTACTCTTCATGAGAGAGAAAAAGTAACATGACATTACTTTTTAGATTTGTTATATAGGGACATATTTGAAATTCTATACACTCTTATTCTTGGTACTTTTTTTTACATTGGTATTGATGAGATTGATAGAAATTACTTATAAAGAGAACTGGAGGATTAATATTTATAAATATATAATTGGAATTAGGAAAAAGTTATAATTATTTGTTTATAGTTGTTCTCTTTAATAGATATCTTTGAATTATCTTGGTTATTAAGATTTTAATCTCACCCTATGGCTTATAATTTACAAGTCCTAAGGCAGGTAGCTGCACAGGCAAAGAACCAGGCCAGGAGTAATAAGTTTGCAATCACCCTCGAGTTTTGGTAATGAATTAGTAGTTGTAAACATAGGAATGCATGTATATAGTGTGATAAATGCACTTATGAGTATGTGTATCATAGCCCTAAAGTGTGAAAATGTGTAATACTTATGTGGAATTTGGCCATATGTGTGAAAAAGTGTGGAAAATAGCCCTATATGTGTCTAAAGGACATATTTGTGGACAAATTTGGATACATTTGTGAATTCATGTGTACTAAGGCTAAGAGGGCTAAGATACTTGTGCAAATGCATGATTGTATGTTCTAAATGTTCATGTGAATTGTTGGCCAAATGAATATGTACATGTGCACAAATGAGAAAAAGGCCTTATTGTGTGAGAAGGGCAGTTAACTGGTCAAAGTCATGTGTAATGACATTATTGATGGTGTGTGTGGTCAATTAGGTGAAAAGTGTCCTATTGGATGTGGTTAAGCCCTTGAATATGGCTAATGACACAAGGTTTGGGTTTGGGATGCTCGAATGAGGAAAATGATATAAAATGGTCATTCCAGACTCAAGTGTCCAATTTCCAAATGAAAAATTGGATTGAGGTGAAACCTATGTCATTGGTTAGATTTTAAAATAAGCTTCATATGGCCATTTGAATTACCCTAATCAATATCATATGAGGAAACAACGCACGTCAAAAGTTCATATCAGTGAACTGTCATCATAGGCGATGCATAAGGATATGCCACGGCACATGACCTAGAATTAAAATTAATGACTCTATACCATATGTCACAGTGTATGTGACACATGCCATGGTGTAACCTCTCCCAATATCTACCTGACATTAGGTAGGGTTAACTTAATCACCACTCTAACAAAACCAAAATTGATTCAAATCCTTTGTTTGAAAAGCTTAGGCCTAAAACTCGCTTTGAAAATCATCAAAATTCTCAACCAACTTAATACAAAATAGAGCATAGCACAATGAAAAATAGCTTATGTATTCATTAGAGTCCATGCATGCTTTCACAAGAAAGAAATAAAGTCACAAACTAAGCCATGCGCTATGGCGTGCACCATATACACCATGACATATAGCACAAAGCTAGGAGATGACACTCTCTGTATGCATTGCAACACACATGACAGTTTTGCAATAGTCATATGATAGTTCATAAGTGAACTTCCAACATGCGCCATTTCCACATATGACGTCTAATTGGAGTGATTCAAGTGCTCACATTAAGCTTATTTCATAAGCTAACTAATGATATAAGTTTGGACATGATTTAATGATCTAATCAAAATTTAAAAACTCAAGTGCAAAAAGCTACTTTTTCTAAAAAGTTAGCACTCACAAGCATCAAATCGATCACATTGTCTCATTAGACCATTCTAGGCCTTTAACCAAGTCCAAAGGGATCTAATACACTTGATTGATCACATTTTATATCATATATACATAGAGATCAAGATTTGATTGTTCAACAGTCTATCTCAACTTTTGACAACTATTCACAACTTAACATAAACTGACCAATCAGGCCAATTTCACCATAAGTTCACAACATGTTCCACACTTTCATATTTAAAACATATTTACAACTAAACCTTAGTACCTATTTCCTATTTCATCATGTATTTTCATATAAGGGCTAATATTTACACAATCAATACAATCTCTACAATTTCAACAATTCATTATCTACACCTATTCAAAACATGCATGCAAGTCCTAAGGCAACTTGTATTTACAATATTCATACTAGTTTCAATTCATTACACGAAACTCTGAGATGCATGACTTTATTAACACTAAGCCGGCTCTGAATCTTTTCCCTTGCCTTAATCACTACTCTGACTTGTAAAAATATAAAAGGGTGTTTAATAATCTCAGTAACATAATAACTCACTACCACTAGTTATCACATGCAACCATAAGCAAGTATTATATAATATATATTAAAACATAACATATAACAAGGATTTCACTTCATATCAATATATCATTACCATATTTCACCATTTTCACAAGTCATTTTCACATTTCACCACTATTATAGCATATAGCATGATCACTATAATTCAAACCTCTAAATCACCTTGACTCAAAATCATAGGCTTAACCCAAACCAACATACACGCTCATTGGCCTTAAGCTCACTTTTAGTGATAGAATCACCCGGCCAAAGGCATTTTATCTTACTTTCAAACTATGGTTTCTCCATTACACATAATGGGGTGTCATTGACTCCAACATCACATTATATTGATATTAACGAATCCAAATCTCAACACCACACCTCAATAGGAAGTAAGGAGATAATCTCTAACACTGTACCTTAACAGGTATTGAGATATAATTCTCTGATATCGTACCCTGTCGGGTACTAAGGAGAATATGTCATCTAAACTTTCACTATATCTCCACACAAGTGAACTCTCACGTCTATAATCATGCTTTAATACAAACCACATTTATGTACATGTAAAACCATATATATACACACACATTGCAAATCATGCAATTCATAAACTCATTTCTTTAAAACTCATTTCATATACTAAACATTCATTTTACAAACATGCTGATTTTAAAACCTTTTTCATGCAATACTATTATACTCTCAAACAGTTATAATAGATAACCAAATAAAGAAAGTTATTAGATTACATCAACTCTTTTATCACAAGAAAGGTTACCTGTGAACTTTCATAACCACTAACTTGTCTCTACAATCTCCCTTTCTCAAGTTACACGCTCAATATGCCAATCTATAGATAATTGGCACAATTAATTAATTGATTCAACTGACCAAAACTACTTAATTACTAATTAAGGCTATGATTAGCCATTCATTCTTTTCCACTTAGCCACTATAGGTTGATTACTACTAAGTTGCCACTTTCTATCACTTCTAACAATCTCATTTTACTTCTACCCAATTTCACTCAATTTTTTCCTTTAGGTTTAAGGCAAACCTTTTCTCTCTTCTCCCCTTTTTTTGTTCTTTTCTCCCTTTTCCCTTCTAAACTTAAAGCCAAATCACGAATTATTATATCAGATTTTTTTGTGCCATGCACCATGGCCATAAGCAGCATATAACATGGCATGTGATACAATAAGGAAAATCCTCACCGCACTCACACACTTCACCCTAAAAACTCAGTTCTTCTACTCATATCTGCTCATTAAACATCCCAAAGGGTCAAATTGTCATATTATCACCTAAATCTCTAATCATTTACCAATTTACTAATTCACCCCTGATTAGTAACTAATCTAAAGATTAGAAAATTAGGATGTCATACATGACATATGGCTTAATTTACTTGAAATTATAATTTTATCCTTATGTTCTCTATTATGGTATTTATGTAGTTTGAACGCTTTCGTTGTGCATAAATATGTATATTTGAATGTATAAACTATATTTAAAAAGATTATCAGGATCCCTACTTTAGTAATGATAAATATCTGCATTAATAATTGTAATTAATTGGTAGTTCAAAAGCTAGAAAACTTTTGATTTCTTAAGCTTGGTGTGTGTGCTATAGTTTGGTAATGTTTAGAGAAGGGTATTACATATTGCATGATCTGTTTGCAGGAGTTTGCCTTAGGGTAAGTAGTGTAAATCCATGTCATATGGCCGCCTTTAATAACTGAATGCTAGCTTTTATCCTACTATTTGCTGAAGGATTGTTCTACTATTTGTTGAGAGATTTGAACCTAGCTTATCTCCACTTATTCTCTAAGGAGACAAGCTTAGGGATAACGGCACCTCAGGGATTCAAAATGGGGGAAATCATGATCCAAGAGTGAGTTGTAGCAACCTTTGGCCTAATTGCTCTTTATAGTTAGTGAGCTTAGGTAGTCTATTCATATGGACAGAGCCCTATTTGATTTAATAGCCCATGGTTTTAGTTAGAAGTATCAAGAGGTTATAAAGGAGGTGTTGATCGTGCATGTCATTGTTAAATGTCACATAGTTGCTCAATTTATGATAGTGATAGCTAGTGTTATGATTGGATGAGATTACGATATTGTTACATATTTTGGTGCCACTTATATATCTATAATTAATTAACTTGCATTTGCATAGATTAGATGTACCTTAGTTATTAAGTAGTTATACTCATCCTTTTACTTAACATTTTACAAACAATAGCTCGGAGTCAGGATAAAAGGCAAGCATTAGAGGCTTAGGAACCTTATTTCTAGTTGTAAGCCTCTTTATAATTAAGATTTGATATTGGCAACTAGGATTATATATTTTGATTCATGCATTAACTTGTACCATTTACTTGTTGAATTATTAAAACTATATTTTAGGACCTAAGTCTCATGTGATGTGAATGAGTTATTTGTTTAGAGCTAAAATACTGATGCAAGTATATTAGAGGATATGAGGATGATCTAAATGCATGTGAATGATATAATCATATGTTTATGAAAATACCTCCCCCTCTTATTTTTCAGGTCAAGGGGTTGAGGGTTAAGAATTAGTTTTATAAGTTATGTGATTTAGGCTTTTGGCACATTGGTTAGGTTTTTGGTCACCCTTATTGTGGTTCAATATGAAAAAGTGAAAGAAATATGTTTAGGTGTCTAACTTTATTCTATGATATAATTTAAGGGTGAAACCCATACTAGTTTATGAAAAAGAGCTTTTTGTAGATACTTAGATCACCTTGATTGGATATCAAATAGAGAAATAGGCAAGCTAGAAGTTCAACCCCTGTGCTGTCAATTGACAACACGATACTGTCAAAGATCTATGCAATGTGTTGCAACCTAAGGCACAAAGAGGGTTCGCCATAGCAGATGCCTCAGCTTGTGGGTTTTTTTTAACTTTTCAACCTATTTTCAAATGCTTTAAGTACAATATGGTATTCTATACTTCCATATATGTTTTACTCCAATTATCTCTGCTTTATAAATGTTTAAGTTAATAAATTTAGGATCCTATATTTATCTCATTTATGTTTAAATAAAATTTGATAATCTATTGGGTTAGACTAATGATTATCATGGTAGTTTAGTTATGTGCCAGGGTAATAAGGATGACTTTACAACTTTCATTATGGTTTGGGAGGTATTGTTTAACCACATCTACTCTACTTCTTCTTCCATCTCTTCTTCCAATTTTAAATGGAAAATAAGGTCCTCTTAGCTGCAACAAACTCATTTAGATACACTTACATCTGTAAAACAAGTAATTAAGTAATGAGTGCTATTACTACACTAGAATCAGAACAAATCGGGACTTGGTCTCCTCTAAGTTTCAATTACTTTTCTATGCAATAACACAACAAGAGGATCAAATTTTGCTAAGGTAAATCTAAGTTTAAACTCATTTCTATATAAAGCATCCAATAACATCGCATTTAGAAATGAACCTAAATAACAAGGGTATCCAAGGAAGCCATACTAAATGAATTACTTAGATATCATATAGGAGCTTAATTGTAACAGCCCTCACCCCACCCCCCACCGAAGGTCTTTTAGACTTGAGCCTTAACCACTCACACAGCGAGCCTAACTTTTCCTAAGGTGGTACTTCACTCAATGATATCAGACTTAGCCTCAACTTCCTTAAGGTGGTAGAGGTTGGAGGTTCAAGTCTGGAAAGACTCCAAAAGAACTCTTTGGTAGGGTGAGGAATAACCTAAGTACCACCTTAGGAGAAGCTGGGCCCGTTGCCTGAATGGTTAAGGCTCTGGTCCAAAAGACCCCTAGTGGGGTGGGGTGAAGGCTGTTATGTTAACTACAAGAAGGAAATCAAACAAATTGAACCTCAAACTCCTATTAAAGAGCAAATCTTAAACCAAAACATTACAGTAGCTAACTCCTAATAAGTAAATCGAGTGACTTCATCTCCAGAAAGAAAGGGAAAAGAAAATAAAGCTATGGAGTTGCATGTAGTCCATGGCCAGATTAGTAAAGTTTCAAAGAGAGGAGCAACTAGAAAACAAATAATTGCTTCTTATTTACCTAACACCCTACCTACCAAAGATGAACAATGAAATCAAAAGGAAAAAAAACCTTATAGAGAATGAATGAAAAGGGGAAGTAGAAGGACTAATAAAAAGCAAGATAGCCACCAATCAAATTAGGGCCCTAACATGAAAATGCAAAATTTGGACATATTTTAACCTATTCAAAAAGTTAAAGTAACTATAACAAGCCAAATGAAATAATTCTAAAATGAACCTAAATAGCAAGAGAGTGACAATCAAATCAAAGTTCCATAAAATAGGAAGTAGGTGGAGTTGAGGAGAAAAGTGATAATTGAATTAATGTTTTTTGCTTTCACCACCAGTTTTGAGAACTTCACTACCAACAACATCTCTTGAGGATGAAATGAGAAGAAAAGGGAATATTGGTAGAGATTTAGGAGTAGGGTTGTGAGAAGAATTTGGAGAAAGAGGGAAATGAGAAAGAATAAGATGTAGTTTGAAATACCACAAATATGTACAAGGTCATCGGCAATGGTGAAGGAAGAGAAGGAGCTATGTGCAAGGTCATAGTCGACTGTGAAGGAAGTAGAGGAGATATATACAACGTCAAGGTTACTGAGGGAGAAACCTGTGATTGTAGTGAGGGCATTTAAATAACATGACTATCAATCTTTATTCTTCTAAAGGATCTCAGTCCTTAAAAAATTTCAGGTCTTTTAGCACAATAAATTTATTAGTGAGGTTGTGTTTAGCAATTTTCTCATCGATTTATGGGAAAATGACAATAAAATACTCCTAAATTATATAAATGATAATCTAGTTCCTTAACATGCCATAATTTCACTAAAGTTCTTAAGGACTTTTGTGTTAATAAATTTTAAAGTAAAAAGACCATTTTACCCTTATTTGAAAATAACAAGCCTCAATCACAACTTTTGTTTAAGAAATAATAACTTTTGTTCTATAAAATTGCAAGAGTTGAATAAGAAATCACAAATTTTTAAGTGCAATTTATGTTATTGAAAAACAAGTTCTCAAAATAACAAGTCCCAATCACAACTTTTGCTTAAAGAATAACAACTTTTATTTTGTGAAATGTAAGACTTAAACACGAAATCTCAACTTGTCAAGCATAATTTCTCTTAATAAAAAAAGTTCTCAAAATATCAAACTCTAATCACAACTTTTATTTAAGAAATAATAACTTTTATTCAAAAATTACAAGAATTGAACCAAAAAAATACTTGTCAATAAGGGTAAAATAGTCTTCTCAATTTAAAATCTATTAATGCAAAAGTTCTTAGAGATTTTAGTAGAATTATTGTAACCTTCCTTATATATATACTCCATATACAGGATAAGATTATGGTGTTACCACATCACACATCAATCACAAATCAAAAGACTCATTTAAAAAGTTTGGGCCCAAGGCTCATTTCACAAAATCTTCAAAATCATAACTTAAATTAGAGAAATACATAGCGGAAGAAAGTCATATATTCATCTAACACATAGTAGACACAACCTATAAGCATTCCTTGTTCAATTACATGCCTTTCATTTCAAAAACAAGTAGGGATTTAGTTCGTGCACCACAGCATGTAGTACATGTATCGTAGCATATGGCACAGAGCTATACGCTTAACTTTTCTATGTCATGTGCTGCAGCATATATCACCATGTGCCGTGGCGCACCTGTCTGATTTTTTGTTGTCATTTTAACAACAAAAACAATAAACTTCCAACATGCACCATTTTCACATACGACATCCAATTGGATTGATTCAAGTGCCTACACGAAGCTTAGTCATAAGCTAACTAATGAGATAGGTTTTGACACAATCTAGGGCTATATTCACACATAAACTCCTTTTCATTTATCTATTCTACATCCATTACTATCCAATTACTACTTTACATCACCTCAATTGGTCCTTTTTTACTCAAACCATATTCCTGCCCTAATTTCTCTCCCTAAGGGCTAAAATTGAGCCTATAGGTTTAAAGCTCTACTATTCAGCTTTAAACCAATCACAAAGCTCTAATTTAACTTTTAAGAACATTTTCATTACTATTAAGTAGGAATCAAACCCCTCAAATTTTACCAATTCAATTTTCCTATAACTCAATTTTAGAGAAATTTGTGTAGAATGGAAAGTAAGAGTTATACATAGCTTACTTGACAAGTAATCGATCCGAATCACCTTTCAACAGTTTGAAATACCTTGCTCTAGAATCTCATCTCTTCTCCTCTACTCCTCTCATGTGTTTCTCAATTTTCACTTCTAAAAATCACTAGATTTCACGACTTAAGAAGTGATTTCTTGGTAAGTGTTTCTCACCACGCACACTTGCTTTGACCCGAAATGCACTCCTTCCACCTGTATTTATTCATACAACACACCAATGAGTCAAATTATTAAGTAATTATTCAAATCTCTAATCTCACAATAATTGTTACTTTACCCTTAATTAGCCTCTAAACTGGAGATTAAGAAATTTATAATGTTACAATTATGGTATTTTGAGGGATCAAATTGCCATTTATATCATTCAAGTCTCTTGATTTATATGAGAAAAAGTAAAAATAAAATAAAATCTTTGGACTTGTTTGGAAACTTATTTTTAGAACAGTTTTATGTTTTCAATAACAAAAAAATGTTTGGTAGTCTATTTTTAAGAGATTATTCTAGAAAACAAAAAAAAACCCAATATTATTCTAGAGAGTTAAAAAACAAAAACAACTTTTAAATATTTTTAGATTATTATTTTCAGAAACACTGAAGAGGCAGGGAACACCTTGTTTTCATTAATGGCATAAATGTAAATATTTCAAAATCATTCAACCCTAGCCTCTATTTACTCATCGTTCTCGTCTAGCTTCATTAATATCATTCTCACTGAGCGTCTTCTTCCTTTCTCCTTCTACATGCTGCAGGGACGTATCCAAGTTAGGGAAAGAGGGGGCAATTGCCCTTATGAAATTTGCAAAAATTACACTTACTTTTTTGTTTAAATTAAATTGCCTCCTCTTTAAAATTGCAATTGCCCCTATAAAAAAATCAATCACCCTACATTCTCTTTAAAACCATCAAGCATACATATTTAAAAATATTGTTTATCCTTTTATTTATAATAAAAATAAATTTATGATGTGAATTAAATTAAGATATACTTTTAAACTTTTCATATAATTTATTTATATATTACTTTAATTATTACTTAAAATTATATTTTTTAAAAAATATTTATATTTATATTTGGTATAAATATTGCCCCCATTACTAAATTCTTCTAGATCTGTCACTAACGTGCCATGTCTACTCCATCCTTCTGAATTAGGTACATCTTATGCTATGGTTTCAATTTCCATCTTTTGCTTTCCCTAACTCTGGTTCATTCTCCTTTTTTTGATTTATGCGTTCTACTTTATTTGATTGTGGTTCCTTGATCAATTGTTGTTTTCTGGTTCATTATGCTATGGTTTTTTTTTACTATGCTATGTTTTTTTTTTAAAAAAATTAGTGTTACTTGGTGATACCCGTCTCTTACTTTCTATCTTCTCTTTATTGCAACTCTTTTTTAACTTATTTATGGCTTCATCATTCCAAGTCGAAAGCTTGCCCACTGCAACTAAGACCTAAATATTAGACCCATTCTATTACTTTTGTTTTCTCCTATGCAGTCAAAGGGTCTTTTTATTATTTTCTTTATTTATTATTTTCTTTCTTTAGCTAATTCTTGTGTGAACACCTTTGACTCTCAAATTCTATTCATTTTATTTGCACTACACTTGGCCATTTTTTTTGCTAACATATATATATATATATATATATTAGATTGCAACTAGTGAGCATGTTGAAAATACAATTTGGCCTAAGCATATTATTAAGTGCTTCATTGATATCATGGTTGAAGAAGTTACTAAAGCTAATATGAACAATGATGTGTACTCACCTAAAATTTGGAAACATATGTTAGAAAAGTTGAATGCTAAATGTGGACGATCCTATAATTTAAAACAAGTCATGCAAAAGTTCAATAGGTTGCATACAAGGCATAGAGAATTTTCTCAACTATTACAACACACTGGATTTCGTTAGGATGCTAAAACCAAGATGAGGAAAACCACATGAATTTTATTTAATATATATAATATCCATATATGTCATTGATTCATATGAGTATATATATGTAGGTATATCCTGAGGCTACACAATACTAGAAGCAAGGCCTGGAACATTACAACCTATTAGGTAATTTTTAATAGAAGTACTGCCACGTATGTACTTTATCATTTATCTACACAAGATCCACCTAATTCTAATGATGAAAACCATCGTGAAAATGAATACATGAACACTAAAGTTCATGCAGACCTTGATAGGGATGATGATGTTACCCCAAAAACAATGGAGCATGTAACTTGTAGTGGAAAGCATATTGTTGAAGTCTCTGATAGTAAGAAAAGGAAAGAATATAGGTCTAGTCAAATGGGAGATGCAATTCAAGCATATGGGCTGAAGCATATAAAGCAAGGGTTGAAGCTCAAATTGCTAAGGCTGAGAGGTGGAGAGCAAAGAGTATTGAAAGTAGTAGTACTGGAGCCTCATCATTTGAATATTCAGTTGTCAATTGTATTGCTGCCCTCGATGCCATTGATGATGTTCCTGGTGATGTCTATGCCAGAGTATTGACAAATTTACTCAAGGCATTTATAGGGAATTATTTATGATATTGAATTTAGAGAGAAAGAAGGTATGGTTGTATAACTTGAAGTGATATATGTAGGTTGGTAGTCTTTATGTTCGGTGGCAAATCTTTTATTTGATGAACTTTTTGGTAATTTCTTATTGTTGGTGCTTTTTATGTCAATTTCTTGAACTAATTTATTGGTACTTTTAATGTTAATTCAATGTGATGTTAATAGCTTGTGTTAGTTTGTGCACTTTTTGTTCATTTATTTTTTTCATGGTTTGTATTCTATAGTTTGCTAGTTTTAAGTATAATGGACATGGATGATAACTCATCAATTGAGGGATCTATATCTTCATTAGCGTCAAGTGAAGAAGACCATGAGATAGAAGAATTAATGTCAATTGAAATGTTATGTGAGTATGAAAGTATGCTTTCAATAAGGTCCTAGTGTGTAAATCTATACTAATAGGTTAGAATTTGTTAATGAGCTCATTAACAGATCGAGAACTACTTGCTATGAATTGCTACAAATGAAAAAAGTATGTTTTCTTACTTTATGCAATGAGTTGAAGAGTAAAAATTATTTAGATGATTCAAGAGGTTTAAAAATTGGAAGAAAAGGTGATGTGAAATAGGAAAGAGGAAAGGGGAAGAAAGAGGAGAAAGGAGGAGGAAGAGAAAACTCTATAACTCTTATTCAAATGTCAAAACTGGATACAATCAAATATCCTTAGGGCTATTTATAGATCCCTAGAAATAATAAAAATAATAACAAATCAAAATCAAAATCAAATCATAATATAAAAAATGAAGATAAAGTACTTAGCTAGTCTAGATATCTTATTTTATTTTAGATGATATTTAAAGATAAAATAAATCTAAGATACTAAGAAAATAATAATAATTCCTAGATACTAAATCAAATCTTAATAAATCCTAAATAATCTAATGGATATTTAATATCCTTATTCAAATAATACTAATAAAAGTAGTTAAATCTCATCCATATTCCATCATTTCTCCCCTGCTTAAAAAGCTCTCCTCTGGAGATTTAAATTGTAGAAACAACATTAGGATGAGATGAAATTTTAACATCAATAGTGTATTAATCTTGAGTTTGCAAGGTATGTGGTGCATAGAGCCCACATGCCAATTGGAAAAAATATGTATATTGTATGTGTTGCACTTGAATTCCACACATAGAAAAAGATAGTGGCACATAAGGGTGCTTTAGATGGTAGTTGATGATGAAACTTGATGGTTTAGGAAAATTGTGGAGTTGAAGGTAATAGTGGTGGTACAACATTTAATGTCTGGATGGCTATGCGTAGATTATGGTGATGATGTATGAGGGTTTTTTTTTAATGCCTTTTTTGGTTTTGGGATTCCAATGGATCTTGTTAAGCATAGAGAAGAGAAGTAGAATCAAGCTCTGGTACCAAATTGATGTGAAACAGGAAATAGGAAAGGAGAAGAGAGAGAAGAGAGAAAGGAGGAGGAAGATAAAACTACATGACTCTTATTCAACTTCCAAAATTGAATACAATTAAATAATCCTAGAACTATTTATAGAGCCTTAGAAGTAATAAAAATAATAATAAATCTAAATCTAAATCAAATCATAATATAAAAAGATAAGATAAGGTATCTAGCTAGTCTAGATATCTTATTTTATTTGAGATAATATTTAAAGATAAAATAAATCTAAGATACTAAAGAAATAATAATAATCCCTTAATTCTAAATCAAATCTTAATAAACACTAAATAATACAATAGATATTCAATATTCTTATTCAAACAATACTAATAAAATAATTTTAAATAAAAGTAATTAAACCTCATCCATATTCCATCAGAAGGTGGCAATGTTTTTATATATTATAGGTCACAATCTTAGACAAAGGGTAGTTGTAGATCATTTTCAACATTTTACCCAAACTATATCAAAATATTTTAAGGAATTGCTTAGAGGAGTATTTAATTTGGGGAAAGAGCTCATAAAACAAGAGAGTGCAGATTTGCTAGACCATGTTAAAAAGGAACTCAATTTATTTTCCTTAGTTTAGGGTAAGTGCTGAATTTATATTTATACACCTTTTCCCTATAGAATTATGTAGGTGCAATTGAGAGTACACTTATAAGTTCTTGGGTACCTTTCAAAGAGCAAGCATCATGTAGAGGGCAAAAGACAATTATTCCACAAAATGTCATGTGTATATGTGATTCTAACATGATGTTTACTTATGTTTGTCCGAGTTGGAAAGGTAATGCCCATGATGCTAAGGTTTTAATGGATGCGATTACCAATCTTAAAGCAAATTTTCCATAGCCCTCTAGAGGTGTAGTTTTACATAAAATGTTTTTTATATGTTACTAGCTCATTTATAAATAAAAAAATTTTTTGTCATATATAGGTAAATATTATCTTGTAAATTCTGGATGTCCTTGCAATCATAGTTTTCATCCACCATACAATGGGGGGAAGATACCATGCACAAGAGTATCTAGGTAAAGGTTGCCAAGCTATAAGCTAAAGATAGCTTTTCAATTTTAGGCATTCTTCATTAAGAATGACGATTGAATGTTCTTTTGGAGTCTTAAAGGCTTGATTTCCCATTCTCAAGTTAATGCCACCATACAAGCCTTTAAGATAACGTCTTATTGTGGTGGCATGTTGTGCTATTCACAATGACATACGTAAATGGAGTTGTCATGATATGTTATTCAATTAATGGGAGAATATGGACTCTAAATTAATGGAAAATTTAGCAATGGAAGGAATGAACCAAAACACAGGTGGAGAAGGGACAAGCTATAATTATAACCTCTCCTAATGTCAAACAAATACTAAGAAGGGTTGACAAATGCCCACCTCACAACAGCAATCAACAAGAAGTACATTTGATTGAAAGGCTTGGGAACCTAAGAATTTCTTAGGTAAAATCATTTGAAATCGACTTGATATCAAACAATGCACAGTAGAAGAAAGAAACTTGCATTCATATACTTTAATATATGCTTTGAAAATGGACAAACTATACTAGAATAGGAGTAGTGCACCACGACATGCACCATATGTGTAGTGGCATGTGGCACAGAGCCACAGGCTCCCTATTTGTGCCATGCATCATGGTGTGGCACATCATATGCTGAGGTGCTACTATCATATGGCAGTTCAGTAGGCGAACTTTTGCCGTAGGCCATTTCTACACCCGACATCGGATTAGAGTAATTGAAGTGCTCACACAAAACTTACAACATTTACTAGCTAATGGAATATTTGGACTTGATTTGATAGTCTGATCTAAAATTGAACACCTAGATGTAAAAAGTCACTTTTTCTTTCAAAACTTGCACTATAAGTGCTCAATTCTCATTCCTTGTCCTATTAGACTACTTCAGACCTTGAACTAAGTCCAAAAGGACCATATATATCTGATTGATACCTCATACCACATATAACACATCATATACTCAATTTGACCTCTCAATGCCACATTACACACTTGTGGACTTATATAAGGCACAATACATACAATACATATTCACATAGACTTGTTCTACTTTCAATCATCCAATTCTTACATATGGGGTTCCGCCTCACTATTTGTGTCAAGTTCTCACATATATACACAATTCATAATCAATTTCACATTCAACACATATATGCAAGTGGAACAAGTTACATAATGACATACACATGCTTGAATAGAATCTAGGCCTACCCACGTACCCACTACTAGGGTACCCTTGACAAGATGCAACATCATATATATATACACAAATAAGTTTTCACAACACAATTCATATACACATTCATTTATGCATCCTAGTTGGCAACTCAAACTCTAATAACATATTGTACATTCATTTCACTTAATGGTAGTCATACCACTATCAAATAAAGCTACTCTTTCCTCACTTCCTTTCCTGGCCTTCTCATGCTCTCTTCACTTATGTTCAAAAGTAACAAAGTGAGACATACATCTCAATAATTTGGAGGTAACCTTAATTACCGATTAGTAAGCAAAATCATAAACAAGAGATAGCATGTGTTTCAGTAAAAGTGATATATCATATGTATATACAGAAATTCATTATCATCAATCTCATCATGCTCATGCTAATGCATTCCTAGTTTCACCTAGTGGAATAATCTCTGCACTCAAACTAGGACTTCTAATTATATAGAATAGGGCCTACCATACCACTATTCAAACCAGATAATCCTCTTCACATATGGGTGGTTTCTTAGGTTCGTCATGACAGAGTTAAACTGTATACTTTGGATCATCAAGACTTCCTAGCCTTACATAGAGTAGAACCAAGACCCTCTACCCTAGTTTAGGGTAACCTTGTGGATCATTCCATATCCTAGATCCACCATGGTGAAGTCAAACTCTATGCTCTAAATCATCAGGATTCTCCTACATCCTTCCTAACGGAGTCAAGCTCTATGCTCTGGATCATAAGGACTTCCTAGACCTCCTCAGAGTAGGGCTGCATCCCCCTACTATCATCCAAGGTATACTCGCAGATGCAATGTGTGTTAATGCATATGTCACCTTAAATTCATTTCAATCAATACTCACACACCCGCATGCATAATCTTTCACAATGCTGCTACTCTATCAGTTCACAACATAATGCACATAGTTCTATAAAAATACTTGTAAATAATTTCACAAACAAATAAGTAAAAGAGCTACTCCAATTACCTTTAACCCTTCCTACTAAAAGTTATTAATCATACTAAACTCTCAAAGGTGTAGATTCTCACGAGAAGATTCTCACGAGCAACTTCGCAAGTGCTCAATTTACACAACATAGTGTCCCTCAGTCAACTTTCAACATTTCACATATGCATTGATTCGGCTAAACCGAATCACTTAATATATAAAATAGTTCAATTAATGCCTTTAAAATCTATAAGTCAATTATCTATAATCATTGGCCCTATAGGCTATTCAAATAACCATAACAACCTCCTAACATATTTATTCCCAATGTCACCATTTCAACCTAACTATTTAGGCCATTTGAGCTTAAACTTACAAAGCTCAACTATTTAACTCCAGACTAGTCATAAAACCTTAGTTTCATATTCGATAGCCCTTTTTAAACATTTCTTTTAGATTCCAACACCTCAAAACTTCTTAATTCGATAAACAAAAAATATGGTAGAAATGAAGCTTAGGGTTGTACGATACTTACCCGACAAGTCACTAACCAAAGCAGACTATCAATAGTTGGATAATGGTTGCCTTAGCACACAAGCCTTCTCCTTTGTCTCTCCATTTTTCCCTTCCCTCTATTTCTATTTTCACAATCTAACTTAGCCTTTAAGCAAAAATTCTACATCATGTGCCATATTGCATGCAGCTTCCGCCACGGCGCGTGACATAGTGAGGCTAATCTCACTCAACCTAAATTGCCATTTTACCCTTCAATCCTATTAACACAACAACCAATCAATGTAAAATATCAACTTGACATCCAAGGCACAATCAATCCACTAATTACTAATTTACCTTTGGTTGGCAATTAGTTTTTTAGATTGAAATTTAAGATGTTACAATAATCACAATAAACACATTCACATGTACACATCCTCATACAACACAATCCTAACCCCAAATCACTACATAGTTACTACTTACTCATTTATAGCTAAGTCTTAGCCCAATCTCACATATTTCACCATATGTAACACGCATTTACAAGTGTAGGGCTAAGATTGTAAAGTTATCATATTTCACAACCAAGCATGCAGATGTATCTTATGAAAACTTAATTCATTATAAATTATCAACAAAACAATCTTGATTTTTATGGTAGTAGCACTACTACGTCGATCCAGAATCTCTCCATTTGCTTGGTTCACACCTAGAACTTATAAAAATGTGACCACGAGGTAAGATAATAATCTCAGCAATAGAATAACTTACTACTACTAAGCATCACAAATAATTATAAATGAGTACTACATAATCATATACAAATAAAAACCATATAATATAAGTTTTGCTCCATAAAATCTTTTTCACACAAACCATTTGTCACTAGCATGATTATCTACCATTCGATCCTCGATATTACCTCAACTAAAATCATAGGCTCTCATTAGGCTAATCATGTACTTATTGACCAGAGTGCACCTTTAATGGTAGAATCACCATGCCAAAGGTATTCTATTCCACTTTCGGACTACGATTTCCCACAATGATCGGGGTGTTATTACTCTAACATCACATCACACAGATGCTAAGGAGCACAAATCTCTAACACCACACCCTTAATGGCCATTAAAGAGATAATCTCCAACATTGTACCTCAGTAGGCACTAATAAGATAAAATTATCTAACACCGCACCTTGTCATGTATTAAGGAGAATGATGCCATATAAACTTCTCACTAGTTCTCCTTATGGGTAAACTCCTACCCCTATGATCATGCTTACCCCTATGATCATGCTCACGCATAAACTACTTGCTTGTATTCAAATCCATATATGTAGTTATATAGTTGCATATTTCTACAAATTCATTTCTTTAAAAACCTTTACATACAATAATCATTTTTTCCTCAAAACATGCACAATTTAAAGTGTAATATCCTCCTTCTCAAATTCATAATTAACTCTAAATCTCAATTAATTAAGAGATTGGATTAAGGTAAAAAAATTTATCAAGTTTGCAAATAAGTTATAAAGTTAGAATCCTAAATTTTCAAAATTAAAGCCATTTCAAAAGACTTTACAGCTAACAATTCAAAGTTATTAACTATGTAAAAGCATGGCATCACATAAGAATCAATGCATTTGCTTAAAAATCATAAAACAATTCAATTCTGTGGTTTTCAGGGGCATGCGTCGTAGCTTGTTCACCTTTCTGCCATGCTCCATGACTTGTGGCACAATGCACAGCGATGCATTGCACATGCCATGACAGTAGAATTATGCTATTTATTTGACAGTTTTTGGGGCAACTTTCGAAACGCCCCATTCCTTTGTCCGATGTCTGATTGACAAACTAGGTGTATACAAAAAGATCTTTCCAAGCTCTAGTTAAGGCTTTAGTTTCACAACCAAATTATTACTCATCTAAAATTTGGACATTCTTTTCAAAACTTGTACTTTTACATCACTTTACACAAAACAAAGTGTCCAAATCTTAAGCCAAAAGCTATTGATACCGTACAAACCAAATATAATAACTTAAATTGCACCTATGCAATGCACCACCACAAATATAAGTCTCATAATTCACATTTTTAACACTCAACCCCTTAATTCTCAAAAACAAAAAGGAGAGTTCAAATCACCTGTTTCATCAAATAATCCATAAGCATCACTTATTACGCCTAACTCTTACTTTTATTAGTATTTTAACCCTATTATAGATGCCACATTTCCTAAACACAATCCCTATGGCCTAAAATATACTCACAACTCACAAAACACATAATGCAAGTAAAATTCAAAATGGACCAATGCTAGTTGGAAAGTTTAATCATCATATACACATGAATACTCAAAATAAAAGAGGCCTACTAATAGGATTGCAGTCCTATGCCTTTGGTTGTTTTCCTCTATTTTAAGCGATTTCCTGTAATATTGAAGATAATAGGGTGAGTACAATCACTCAGTAACTAAGGTTCAACTAACTCATAATACTGCATGTTAATTAATTTAAAATGCCAGTGGCAACTTAATAAGAAATTTTAAAACATGGACATTTTTAAAGGTATAGCTCAACCTTTTTGTTCTTAAAACGATAACCACATGAGTTAAAAATTAATATAGAGTCATGTGGCACATTTTCAAGAACTTAGATCCACCTTTTCATTCAAATAATACGTACTCACATGATTCAAAATAAATTAATGCCATTTCATAAGAAACAAGGCTTTCACACATTTTATTTTCCTAGGGCCACAATATATCAACTATGTGCCCTTTTCACTATATGCATGATCATACCTCCTTTATATCCTCTTTATTTCTCTGACATGAAACCTTGGGCTATAACACATTGGGATAGTTTATACTTTGAGACTTCCCTAGCCTAAACATGTGTGAGAGGTTACCCAGCCAAGGTTTTCCTAACTCACTTCTGGATCACAGTTTCTCTCATTTTTCTACCACTATGTGGTGTCATACTCCCTAACCTAGTTTCCTTATTGAACAAGTGGATAACTAACTAGGTTCGAGTCCCTCATTGAACTAGTAGGATAGTCCCTCATTGAACAATTAGGATAAAATACAAAATGGATCCTAGCTTAGCATCAAGCTCTGATGGAAGCCGTACCACGTGGATTTAACTTTTTACTCATCTTCTCAAGCAAACTCCTACCTCTCAAGATCATGCAATGCATAGATATACGCAATTTAAAGCATGAATTTACTCAATGATCAAGCATGCATCACCTTATACCCCACCATATACATGATAATCACATAATATAAATAATTAAATCGTTGAACTCCATGTTACCAATCTCATTGAACTCCACAATTGAAAATCATTGAACTCTTAATAAACACATACTCATGGAACTTCGTTGACACATAATCATTGTACTCCACCAAACACAAAGTCATTGAACTCCCATATCAATCAATCATTAAACTCCCCATCAACACACATATCGTTAAACTCCTAATAAATTACAATGCAAAAATCTACTGATAAGGTTTCAAGAATTTTATATGACAAGTCATTGGACTTACAAAAATCAACGCAGTGGATTCTCAAACAATTCATACCTTCATGTTATTTCATACATTTCAATGATCAATTATCAATCAATAAACTAATTAACACACAAAAGTATAAGATAGAATTCCTCCGATTACCTCAAACGTTTGAGAGGTCAAAGGTTTCACCCCTCAAATACTTACTTCCAAAGCTTCCAAAAAGCTTGAATGGTGCCAAAGTGATTACTCTATAAATAATTATGATATAATTTATCAATATCCAAGTTTTAGATAATTTTCATTACTAACTCACCACTACTTCACGCTCAAAGTTCATTCTCTACTCATATAAAAATACCCATAAGTTTCTTAGCTTTCTTTGCCCCATATTAACATCATTAAGCTCTTCAATGGTCATTAATAGAGCCATATTGTCCCCAACTAACTTATTTATAGGGAAATTTCTCATATTAAATGCTTCCCAACTACCAATCCTTATATAACCATAAGTACTAGGTTTCATTAACTCAATCTACTCTCATTAACTCTATTTAAGTTAATAGGTTCAAACCCATAGCCTATATAGATCGAAAATCATCATTCACAACCAAACCCTAACTCCTAACATTAAGAAAATGGATGAGGAAGGTAGATTTAAGTGTATAAAGTTTACCTTTAATGTTTATGAGATCTAAAATACTCCTAGTATTCAGATTCCTTAAGCCTTAGCAACACATTTTCATCTCTCCTTCATTTATCTTTTGTTTTCTCTCTTCTTCTGCATAATTTTGAGATCTTATTCTGTAAAAAAAGTGTCGATGTGTTATGGCCAAAGCACAATGCACCGTGGTGCATGGCATAGAGAGCATCTCCCTAGACATGTCAATGTACATGTGCCATGGTAGCCTAATCCATAAGTTGCGACACGTGGCACAGAGCCTTCCCCTTCAGATTTTCTCCCTCTTTTCATTCCCGAGTGACCTGACTTCCTTCAAATCTGTATTTAGGGCTAAAAAAATAATCAAACATGCTCGTTAGGCCTCTCTAGCCACACACCTCTAATAAACTCAATTAATCTGACTCAACCTTAATTAATCTGGTTTAAAATTTAAGGATGTTACATAAAGCAATTTCATGCAATAGTTATAATATTCATAAACAATCATAATAAATAATTGAAATAGAGTAAATTATTTAATTACCTCAACCCTTCTGTCAGAAGAAAGGGTTACCCATGGACTTCTCAACAATTAATGCTCCCACACATTTCCTTTCCTCAAAGCACATTCGCAACACGATAATCTACGCACCATTAGCACTATTAGTCAATTAACCAAACTAACTACAAATACTAATTATCACTTAAAATCATATTTAACTATTCTTTTCCTTCCACTTGGTCCATTTAGGTTTATTACAACCCAATCACCCCTTCCTATTAGTTCTATCAATTCCATCACACCTCTTTCACAATTTCACTTCCACTTTCTTATAGTTTAGAGTCAATCTAAGCTTACAGTCTCAAAACTTTAGCATTTATCCCTAAACTAGTCTCAAAATCTTAATTCGATTGAATCCTTTCATTACCAATAGGTGAGAAACAAATCCCTTAAAACTTCTCGATTCAATTTCTCTATAACTTATACTAAGAGAAATTAATGTAGAATCAGAGATAAAGGCAATACAAAACTTATTTGGCAAGTTACTAGTTGGAAACGTCTCCCAAGCTTCCAAGAATCCTTGCCTTAACTGACCCTTGACCTCTTCTCCTCTCTTCCTCATGTTTCTTTTCCTTTTGCCTCTAAAACTCATGAGCTTCCACGTACTTATCAGCCATTTTTTTTCCTTTTGCCTTTGAAATTCACGAGCTTCCACATACTTATCAGCCATTTTTTTTTACTATGCATCACAGCGTATGGCATAGTAAGAGAAATCCGCAACACGCTTACATGCTTCACTCTGAAATGCAATCCTTTCGCTTGAATCTACTCATTCAACATTCCAAAAAGTTAAAACATCAAATTGTCATCTCAAAAATCTAATCACTCACTAATTATTAATTTACCCTCAATTAGCAATTAATTTCAGAATTAGAAAATCAGGATGTTACAATAATGCAGAGAACTTATCAAGATCAAGAATTTGAAGAAAGTATAGTAGAGATAGCAACACAATATGATCATATTGCATCTTAGATGTGGCATGAATTTAGCACTTGTCCTAATTAAATTTAGCCTTGTGTTTTTTTAAATCAATATTTTGGAGACTTTGCTTGGAACAATGTTAATTTGAGGGTTGATTTTGTTTTTGAAACTTTTAGATATTTCAATTTTATTTAAGTTTTTTTTTGTGATTCTATTCAAATTTTATTATTAAATTAATTCATAATTGTAAAATAATATTAAATAAATATAAAACATTATGCTAATATTCATTATGTAAAAAAAGTTATCAAATAATTTTTTTATTTTCAAAACATATTCAGAGAATAATTTATCAAGCAAGTTTTTTATATTTTTTGTTTTTATACAATTTTTTAAAATAATTATTCAAGCAAGTCTTTTAATTTTTTTATTTTTAAAACATGTTTAAAAGAATATTAATTCTAAGAGTAATGAAACAAAAACAGTTACAACACACCCTCTTTATCTCCCTCCCTCGCTACTCGTCTCTCGTCCTCGCTGCTTACTGAGACTGTGTAGCGTGTGCCTCTCCGCTGCCCACTGAACTCTGAAGCTTCTTGTCGTTGCTGCTCCCTTCGGCTGCGCCACTCGTTCAGGTCATCGTTTCGTCGAAGGTCATGCCCTAGCTCGCAATGCCAGTTCCTCTCTGCAAGCTCGTGCACTGTCGCCTCTTACGAGTAGGATCCACTGTCGCTGTCTCGCAGCGTCTCTTTCCCTCTCCTCCACACCAGACACCAACAATCAGATGTAAAGGTCGCACTTGATTAGCCAAAAAGGATTTGTAGGTCATTGGTGTCGAAGATCCAAAGAGAGCTCTTCTCCGATGAATAAATTTTCCAAGGTACAAGCTTAACCTTCTTTCTGCTTCAATCTATCTTTTCTATTCTCCGCGAGGTGTCGATTTTCTGGGGCTCTTGTTATTTTCTTTTTCGACCTGTTACATGTTTTGCATTCAGTCTACTTTCATTCGTATTAGATCATCCTTGCTTAAATTCGATAAATCTAAGCAGATTTTATTTATATGATGTTGGTTATTGAAGAAACAAAAAGTAAGAATGACTGACAAAATTTATTCTGTATTTCCTTTTCCTTTGCCTTGTGGGTTAGTTTGGTTTTGCTTACATAACGAGGAAGCAACAGCTTGAATATTAATGAATTTAATCGTAACAAGTTCAACTCCGCCTATGTTTATAGCCGGTCCCAAGCCCGGGTAAAGGAGGAGGGTTGTGTTAGGCCATCAACAGCCAATGTAAACATTTGTTGAATCTATCATGAACATGGAAAATAGACGTTATAATGTTAATGCTAGGTCGTTGCCCGTAAGTAACGCGCTGCATGGCTCGAGTACAGTGATAAGTGAGTTAGAGCCGCTGCATCGGCGCCCGGATGTAGTGTTAAATGAGCAAGGGCTACCGCGTCATTCTGGACGCACGCGGCTAAAGAAGTTAGTCCATAAGAGCAAAATTAGATTTGGTACTTGGAATGTTGGGACATTAAATTGTAAATCTGTAGAGGTTGTAGGGGTTATGATTCAAAGGAAAATCAATATCCTTTGCTTGCAAGAAACAAAATGGCGTGGAGAAGAAGCTAAGGATATTCAAGGTTTCAAACTTTGGTATACAGGAAAAGTAAGTGCACGCAATGGAGTAGGCATCATTATAGATAAGGAGTGGAAGAAGAACGTTGTAGAAGTTAGCAGAATTGGAGACAGAATTATTTCTTTAAAAATGATAATTGGACGTGAGACTGTTAATATTGTTAGCGCTTATGCGCCGCAAGTCGGGACAGAAGCCAGTCTTAAGGAATTATTTTGGGAGGATCTGGAGGGGTTGATTCGACACATACCACAGAGTGAAAAGATTTTTATTGGAGGAGACTTTAATGGGCATGTCGGGAGGGAAGCTGGTCAGTATGCGAGGGTGCATGGTGGTTTTGGTTTTGGAGAGCTAAACAATGAAGGGCAAACTCTTCTTGATTTCTCATTGGCGTATGATTTTAAGATTGCCAACACTTGTTTCAAGAAGAGAGATGAGCATCTCATCACCTACAAAAGTGGAGCCTCAAGATCGCAGATTGATTTTCTTTTGGTTAGGAACACAGATAGAAAACTTTGTAAAAATTGTAAGGTGATCCCTGGAGATGCTGTAACGACACAACATAGGGTCCTAGTCCTTGATGTGTGTATTATGAGTAAAATCCAAAAACGTCGACAAGTAGTAACACCAAGGATTAGGTGGTGGCAATTAAAAGGTGAGAAGCAAGATATTTTCAAGCGAAATCTTTTGGATAAAGGAATTTGGGATTCTCAGGGAAGTGCTAACATCATATGGGAGGATATGGCTAAAAAGATACGGGAGGTTGCAAAAGTAGTTTTGGGAGAATCGAAAGGTCCTGGTCCGAGAGATAAGGAGTCTTGGTGGTGGAATAATAGTGTACAGGACAAAATCAAGTATAAGAAGAACTGTTTTAAAGCCATACATTTGTGTAACAATGAGGAAAATTGGGAGAGGTACCGTATGGCTAAGAAGGAAACTAAGAGAGCTGTGGGTGAAGCTCGTTCTAAAGCTTTTGAAGAATTTTATAAGAACCTTGAGACGAAGGAAGGAGAGCAAAATATTTATAAGATTGCCAAGAGTAGGGAAAGAAAATCAAGAGATCTAGAACAGGTAAGGTGTATTAAGGATGAAGAGGGAAGAATTTTAGTTACAGATGATGAAATTAAAAATAGATGGGAGACTTATTTTTCTAAACTTTTCAATGATGGAGAGGATTCATCTAGTAACTTGGAGGATTTAGTAACTGGTGAAGGAAAACAAAATTTGTCATTCTATCGAAAAATACGTGATAAGGAGGTAAAGGAAGCTCTTAAGAAAATGGCAAATGGTAGAGCGAACGGACCTGATTGTATATCTATCGAAGCGTGGAAATGTTTAGGTGAAGAAGGGGTGAGATGGTTAACTAAGTTATTTAATGTGATTTTACGGTCCAAGAAAATGCCTGATGAGTGGAGGAGAAGTACATTAATTCCTATTTATAAAAATAAAGGAGATATTCAGAATTGTACTAACTATAGAGGGATTAAACTCATGAGCCACACAATGAAATTGTGGGAGAAAGTAATTGAGCACAGGTTGAGATTGGAGACAAGTATTTCTGAGAATCAATTTGGTTTTATGCCAGGTAGATCAACTACAGAGGCGATTTATCTACTAAGGGGATTAATGGAAAAGTATCGTTGTAAAGATAAAGATCTACACATGGTTTTTATTGATTTGGAAAAAGCTTATGACCGTATACCAAGAGAAGTGCTTTGGAAAGCGTTGGAAAAAAAGGGAGTACGGATTGCTTATATTAAAGCCATACAAGATATGTATGAGGGGGTAAAAACTAGTATAAGAACGCCTAGTGGTCAAACAAAGGATTTTCCTATAAAGATTGGGCTACATCAGGGATCATCTCTGAGTCCTTATTTGTTCAACTTGATTTTAAATGTTTTGACGGAACATATTCAAGAGGAAATCCCAAAATGTATGCTCTTCGCGGATGATATAGTTCTTATAGCAGAGACAAGAGAAGAGGTTAATTGCAAACTTGAGTTATGGAGGAGGACATTGGAGTCGAAAGGTTTTCGTCTGAGTAGAAGTAAGACGGAATATTTATATTGTAAATTTGATAAAGGACTATTCGAAATAATTTGGAAGTGAAATTGGGAGATCAAATTATACCTCAAGTGGAAAAGTTTAGATATTTGGGAGCCATTATCCAAAATGATGGCGAAATCAGTGGAGATATTTCACATAGAATTCAAGCTGGGTGGTTTAATTGGAGAAAAGCTAAAGGAGTTATTTGTGACCGTAAGGTGCCTAATAAACTTAAAGGAAAGTTTTATCGTACTGCTATCAGACCGGCAATGTTATATAGTAGTGAATGCTGGGCTCTAACGGGACAGCAAGAGCATAAAGTTGGAGTAGCAGAGATGAGAATGTTACGATGGATGTGCGGACATACACGTAAAGATAAAATTCGAAATGAGCACATACGTGAAAAAGTGAGGGTGGCACCTATTGAGGAAAAAATGGTAGAAAATCGGTTGAGATGGTTTGGGCATGTACAAAGAAGACCAAGGGAGGCACCAGTGAGAAGAGTGGAACATATAACTTTGAGTCCGATTAAGAGAGGTAGAGGAAGGCCTAAGAGAACACTCTTGGAAGTTGTTGAACGTGATCTCTTAATTAATAATATTTCTAAAAGCTTAATAAATGATAGAGCACAATGGCGTCTTGCAATCCATGTAGCCGACCCCACCTAGTGGGATAAAGGCTTGTTGTTGTTGTTGTTGTTGTTGTTGTTAATCGTAACAAGTTCAGTGCAGACTTATATTTATTCGTTCTCGGTCGCTTGATCATGAATGCTTGGATTCCCAAGTTTCTCTCATTTCTCTGCTTTTATACTTTTGTCAGATTCTGAGCAGTATACTTTTATACTTCGATTGTTATTAATAGATGTTCTGGATATATCTGCTTACTAGTGATAGGATTTAGATTGATGTAAATTGGAACTATTGTGAGGCCTTCCATTTTACTTGCACTTGAGTCAAATTTTGGAATTTTTCCCCGTTTCTCATTCTCTTATATGTAATCTTATGAACTTGTTTGCCTGCTTAAAGTTCAACTTAAGAATGGCATGCTTAACAAGTTTTTTCCTATACTGATACTGCTATGTGATTTTTTCTCTTCCTTGATCTGTTCATCGAATTTCATATTCTGCAATGTAATTACTGCCACTGAATTTGCAACTGAAAATTTATCATTTCAGTGAGGATAACTACAAAATTTAAAAAAAAAATGAATTAATTGAAATGAAATTAACCTGTGTTCGGTGCAAAACCTTAATGAACCTCAAACCGTTAATTGAAAAGCATTATAGTATATATGACAGTACCTAGGCGATATTCACTGGGTTTTCTTGTTTGATCCTGCATCTTTTCCCCTAGAAATTTTACTTATGCAATTGTCCTCCTTATTTGTACTACATGAGGAATGCATGGTATATTAGCTGATATAGGAGGCAGAGTTTTGCACCCATCTTTATGAATTTGATAAAAGAGGCCGCAAGATAATAAAGAATTCATGAAAGATAGTAAAAAGCTCTTAAATTGAGTCTTAGTATCATAACTCTCTTTTCTCAACCTGTTCTACCTTCTGACTTGGTCCAACATAGATGCACTCAAAGTCCTGGAAGCCCATAATTATGCTGTTTATATGCTGAATTATAGATATCAGCTCAATTCATTCACATAAGCCAATTCCATACTATTTTAAAATCTATTAGCTAGTTATTTTCCATGAAATAGACATGGCCTTAATGCGTGTCATATTTTACTCGTTATTTATTTGAAGGTGGATCTTTTGTGTTTGTGTGTCTATGTTCTTTGTATACAAAAGGTGGGGATGGTTATTTCTATTTCTTTAGTCAATTTATGCTGATTTTGGTCACTTGCCAACTCTAACCTTCTTATCAACAAAATTAAACCACGTTTAAAGAGCAAACTGTTGTTAATGAGGCAGACTTTGAATTTGTGTATTATGATTCAAAATGGTTGAGCCTGACCCCAATACAACAGTGGATTAAGGATTGTGACGAACAATTTTTTTGGGGACATCTAACCTCTTCACTTAATATCTTATAAATTTCAACTTAATATTGTATAAATTTCACTTCACTTAATCTTGTACAAATTTTAAGTGCATTTTGTATTAGGATATCCAAAATCAAGGGTTAATATTGTTTTTTTTTTTTTTTGAAAAAACTCAATTATCGTGACAGTTGTGCAATAGAACTGTCTCCCTGGAGACAGTTGTGCAATGGGATTGCAGCCATAATTCACCTATTATGGCGACAAGTCTTTTATCAATTGTTGTGAAAATTAATCATTACTACTACAATTTTCCCTACTACACCCCATATGGTGTTATGAAAATGTAAATTTAATTGTCCTGAAAATTAGTATTTGAGCTAGTGCTTCTAGAAGGATTTTCATATGAAGAGGCAGTGAAGAAGAGCAAGCATTTGCCTTTGCCCCAGTGGGTTTGAAGTGGCAAGCCCAAGGATTGTTGAGGCTATTTGTGCAGAGTGTGTGGCTATCATATTCTCACAGCAGTATGTTCGGTCCATTCAGTGATGTTCTGAACTGGGATTCCTTCTCTGTACGGATCTCAGTGAGTGAAATCCCAAGACTTAAGCAAGTCTTGATGGGCATCTCTCATGAACAAGTCAAGTAAGAAAATGACTAGTTTCATTGATTTTTTCGTTCCCTATTGTTTTCAATGATTGAGGGCATTCCACGTTTTTGAAAATTCTAACTTGAAAGAAATGACTCATACCAGCTCTTAATTCACTCCAACTTCTTCACCAATTATATATTTGTAAATAATTATGATTCTTCTACTATACATGTACATATATATAACCTGCCCACAGCCCAAGACCTTTCTGGCTTTCTTCTTCTCCTATGAGGCATGGATGGAGTGAAGTTACTGGGATTTTGGGCAAGTCCGTTTGCTTACAAGGCAATATGAGGTTTGAAGCTGAAAGGGGTGAAGTATGAATACATTGAAGAAGACCTTTCAAGCAAGAATGAACTGCTTTTGAAGTCCAATCCAGTGCACAAGAAAGTACCTGTGATTTTGTATGGTGAAAAAGCCATTTGTGAGTCCTCCGTCCTCCTTGAATATATCGAAGAAGTCTGGCCGCACAATCCCCATTCCCCAAAGATGCTTATGAAAGAGCGTTATCTCAGTTCTGGATGAAGAGTATATCATATAAGGTAAGTCTCGTTTCAAATTCTGAGATGTCTTCGATTTGACCGCGTTAATTTTCATCCAAAGATGCATCAAGACAGTTGTATAGTGAAATTTGAAATTTAGACTTGACAGTGGCCCATGAAACATTGTTAAAGGGCCTCAGTTTCCATTTGTTTTACCTGTCCATTTGTTTTACCAGTCTTAACAGTGTCGATACCACTTCCATTCTCTCTGAAGCCACCTCCACTGTTTCCATGCTTATTGGCAAACCTGAGGCAGTACAGAACTTTGTATTTCCTCTATTTTTTTTAAGCATTGTTTAGGAATTTTTGTTCCTACTAGCTATGCTCTAAGTTCATAAATCGGTAAATTAGTGTAGTTTTGTTCACTGCTTTTGCAGGGATAGATGGTTAACTTTTTGTTCTCTTATTTTAATAATCGTTCATTATTAATTCCATTCTGGTTGACTTCTCTTGAGACGCACTAATGGATTATATATAGGTCTTCTGTCACTGCATTTACTTTTGATGATCTTGTCTTATTTGAACTCTGTCAAACTGATAATTTCTTTAATGTATTTGAATATTGCTTTTGGAAAGATGCCAGAAAACATGATGTTATAGATAAATAACATGACATTTTTTAGCTTAATTTTAATCATTCATTCTAGTGATAAAAATTGCCACTGTCTCTGATGATTTTAGAATGATATAACGTTTTTAGTTAGCTTAGTTTTGAGCATAGATTTTTATCATGAAGCTTGTTGCTATCTCTGTTGTTTTCAGCGTGATCTTGCCTTGCCTTTTTGCTTAATTTTGAGTATTCAAACTGGTGATAAAAGTTTCTTGATGTTTCTGATGCTTTTACCATGATCTGGTCTTGTTTTTGAGCTTACTTTTGATTATATATTCTTGGATAATACTTGCTTGAATTCTTATTGCTGGAGTCAGTTTCTTGATTAAAATCCTGTTATATTTTCTTCTTGCTGGATTTCAATTGGGCCTTGCAATATCTGATGATAACTTGTGTTAAGTTTTGACGTTTGAAGTAATGATTTGAGGTGATGATTCTTCAACAACATAGCATCTAATAATGAACAACAGCCATGGATGCTTTTCCCAGTGGGAATCCAGTCCTTATGGAGGGGGTTTTATTTCTATTTTAGTTATGCAGGGTTGTAGGCTGTTGGAAGGGAAAAAGTGTAATTATCTAATTTCCTAGTTATCTAATAGTGATGATATTATACATGAATACCAATGAATGAAGGGATTGCACCCACTCATTCGAAGCTCAGTTATTAGTTTGCTTCAGGTTGCTGCAACCCATTGTCAAGCAATCAAGCTAGGAACCATTGTAGATGTTTATACCACTAATAATATTATAAATGGCTATACAAGAGGCAAAGAATTGTGTCTGGCTCAGAGCCTATTCAACGAAAATTCTACAGAGGCATTGTGTCATGGAATACGATGATTACTGGTTACATTAACTCGGGTGGACCTTGAAATTGCAGGGCAATGTTCAAAACCATGAGAAGATGTGGATTTGAATTTGATGGGCATTACATTTGGAAGTATGTTGAAGGGGATTGCCAGTTACCAAGAGTTTGAGCTTGGGCAACAAATACATTCAATGATCTTAAAAACGGGATTTTCAGAGAACATAATATTTTCAGGTAGTGCCCTTTTGAACATGTACGCTAAGTGTGGAGAGACTTGAGGATGCTTATACTATGATTCAGTACATGCCACAACCCTAACTATGTGTCTTGGAATTCACTCATTGCTTGTTATGCCCAAGCTGGTGATCATATCATGGCATTTTGGCTACTTAAATGTATGAACAAGACGGTGTGAGTCTTGATGATGGCACAATATCTCCACTTTTAACATTGCTTGATGATTCTGAATTATATGGGTTGGCAATGCAGTTACATTGCAAAATTGTAACATGGACTGGAATTGGTTAACACTGTCTACAACGCCACTATCACAGCGTATTCAAAGTGTGGCTCTCTACAAGATGTTGAAAGATTGTTTATTGTGCTGTTGGATTTCGAGAGATCTTGTCACATGGAATTCTATGCTTGCTGCTTCTTACTTGCATGAAAGAGAAGATCTTGCTTTTAAAATCTTCATTGACATGCAATTTCTTGGGTTTGAACCAGACATTTACTACACTAGTATTATTAGTGCTTGTTCCTCGCAAATGCATAAAAGCCCTGGAAAATCCTTACATGGTTTGGTAATAAAAGGGGACTTGAAAATTTAGTCCCTGTTTCTAATGCTTTGATCAACATGTATATGAAACTAAATAATAGGTGCATGGAAGATGCATTAAAAATTTTCCTTTCCATGGAATCCAAAGATTGTATTACTTGGAACTCCATTTTGACAGGATACTCCCAAGTTGGTCTAAGCGAAGATGCCTTGAAGTTATTTGTACAGATGAGATCTCTGGCTGTAGAAATTGACCAGTATACTCTCCGGCTGTCATCAGATCATGCTCGGATTTAGCAACACTACAGTTGGGTCAACAGCTTCACATCCTGACAATTAAAGTAGGGTTTGAGTCCAATGAATATGTTGTTAGTTCATTGATCTTCATGTACTCCAAATGTGGGATCATTGAAGACGCTGGGAAATCCTTTGAGGCAACTTCTAAAGATAACGCGATTGTTTGGAATTTCTATCATCTTTGGTTATGCACAACATGGGCAAGGAAATATTGCACTTGACCTTTTCAACATGATGAGAAACAGAAAGGTGAAACCTGACCATATAACCTTTGTTGCAGTTCTAACAGCATGTAGCCACACTGGTCTAGTTGAGAAGGAAGCAAATTTCTAGCGTCAATGGAGTTTGATTTTGGGATTCCACCACGAATGGAGCACTATGCTTGTGCAATTGATCTCTATGGCCGAGCGGGGGTGTCTAGAGAAGGCTATAGCTTTGTTGATGAAACAATGCCTTTTGAACCTGAAGCAATGGTTTGGAAGACTTTATTAGGTGCTTGTAGAACTTTTGGTGATATTGATTTAGCTAGTCAGATAGCAAGTTGTTTGTTTGATTTGGAGCCTGAGGATCATTGCACATATGTTATACTTTCTGACATGTATGGCCGTCTTAAGATGTGGGATGAAAGGCTAGTATAACAAGCTGATGCGAGAAAGGAGAGTGAAGAAGGTTCCTGGTTGGAGTTGGATAGAAGTGAAAAATGAAGTGCACGCTTTCAATGCTGAAGATCACTCCCACCCCCAATGGAAAGAGATATACTTTCTGTTACAAAGGTAATGGAGGAAATCAAAATGTTGGGCAGTGTTTCCAATCAAATTCTGTTGCCACAATATTTGGATCATCTAGATGATTGCTGTATCGGAAGCTCTGATGAATCTTCGAGTTTGTTTGATCATCCTCTTTCTCCATTGCCTTCTCCCTTTCACACTGTATGTACATGTTATATAGCCTTTTCTTCTTTCTTTCTTAGATTTCCATTATTAATGTGGGTGTTGTTGTGTTTCTGCAGAATCTTAAAGAGAGCATTGAGAATCAATGTCGTGAAAATAACAGAGAAAGTGGATAGAAAACTAGAGAGGCTTGAAGGTGAGCTTGCCACAGCTAGAGATCTGATAAGAGAAGCCATAAATTTCTTGGCCTAACCTAACGACACTTAAGAACTTCAAGATTCATATTATGTTCCACAAGGAAACATTTACAGAAAAGCCTATGCTTTTCTCAGGCACGCTGAACTTTATATATATATATATATATATATTGATTAATTTGATTAAATTCTCGTATTATATCCTAAAAGCAGGTGTATGCTTAAACCTCAAATAAAAGGGAAAACAAGAAAAGAAAAGCTTTCTTTTTTTTTTTTTTTTTTTTTGAAGCTTTCTTTTTCAAGAAAGTGAAGAAAACATAGGAATAGGAAGTCCTAGTTTTGGGATACAACAATTCATATTACACTTAAATCTTGGTGTTAATGCCATTTAAAAACATAAAAAGACAAGCATATCCTAATCAAAAACATTGGTTTCTGTCTAAAGATTTCACGCCCGGCGCCACATCACATTCGTTAATTTTAAATACATGTTTTTTTGTTTAATTAGGCGGGGCAGGCTTAACGGTATGAGATTATAGGTGGGGTTGTACTCCCGACCTCTCAATTTTAAATACACTTGCATATTAAGCAATGAACATGAGGCATTTAGAAAGTATTGGATTGCAACGTAATTTCCATTGACTAGCTTGTGTGTTTGGTTTTAGAAATTGCAAAACTGAAATTGGAATTAAATAAATTGAGGTTTGTAAATTGAAGTTAGAAAAAAAAAAAAAACTATCAGTGATTTAACATTATTTATATTTGAATATTTTGTAAAAAAATTGATATGGAAAATTGAAAAACTTATTTGGATGATAATGCTCAAGCAAGTTTAGGTGTTTAACTGACTGAAAAAATACATGAATTTAGAATAATATATTTTTTTCTAATTTGATCTTCTTGAGAAAAAAAAATGATGTTTAAATTACAATTTAAAAAGAGTCTATATATAATTAGTTAAGTATATTATTTGTAAATTATAAAAATATTGAATTAATTAATAAATGACAAAATATTAAATAATAAATTGATTAATTACAAAATATTAAATTTAAGAAATCTAAAATAATTGAGAGGATAAGAGAGAATCTAACAAATTTAAAATGCATAAATACTAACCTAATTTACTCAGAAACTCTCTTAAAAAGCTCATTAAGGTGGTTTTAGCTTGAATGAGCTTTTTCCACAAATCTTTTTTCATTATTCTTTACCCAAACAAGATTTTTAATCTTGTTGTAATGAGAATTTAACACCCGAACTAATATTTGAGAACCCAAAACTCAAACCTCAGTTGAGGATTAAACTAAACATGCTCAATGTCTTTTTACCATAAATGTAATTATTTGAACGAAATGATTTATTGTAGTAGAGTCTAATGTTAAATATTTGGCTTTTTACACACACACACACATGATTTTTAACGTAATTTCTATTCAGTCATATTTTTTTCTCTTTCTAATAATTCTTTTGTCAACCGCCTCACAACACATATAGGGTTTAACACTAGTTATTCATATGGGTGTGTGTTTTTGCAAAATTTGAAAGAGAGCATTGCTAATCAATATGGGGTTAAGAGAACAGTGGAAGGAGATTGAAACTAGCGAGCCTTGAAGGTGAGCTTGCCACAGCCAGAGCTCCTGTACGAGAAGCCATAAAATCTAGGCCTAACAACACCAAAGAACTTTTTTTTTTTTTAATAAACCATCCAGTATAATGGAATATCTCAGTTTATTATCCATTCCCAAACTAATCCAGATCTTTTGTGAGGAGACATTACAGAGATAGAGAGGTACCGATAGGACAACATTTTTAAGGTCTGTTAATTATCGCGTCTGTTACTCCTCAGGGTTTGAATACTCACTCTAGGGAATGCCAACCGTCGTCTTTTCCAACTGGACCGAGCACTCATATTAGAGAGGCCCTCATATAGGACCCTCCAAAACAATTTATCTGCATGAAAGGTCTAAAAGAAATCTAAACTTTTTCAATTTTTTTAACATGTTCCTTCAATATTAACATGTTATTAATATTATGTTAAATAATGTATGTATGTATGTGTTATAAATTTATTTTTTCAAACATTTTTATAGGTTATGGTTAATTATGAACATGTTGTTCAGTGACAGTAATCACTTGTAGATACTCGAACATAAACTAATTCATACATAAAAAATTTATCAATTTATGAACAGTCATGTTACATATTTACAAGTGATTGTTCATATATAAACAATAATATATCCATGATCAATCAAAACTCATGAAAATGCCTTAAAAATAAATTTATAGCATATACATATATACTCCTTCCATTCCAAATTATAAGACATTTTAGAAAAAATTTCACATATCAATCAAACTCATTAAATCTACTTTACAAAATTACTTTTTCAAGATCAAAATATAAACTTTTTAAAAATGTATTTTATTTATACTTCATTGATAAAAAAATATTGAAGAGAGAGAGAGAATATAGGGAAGAATAATATTGAAAATGTATCATTAATGAAACCTTATTTTTATTAAAGTGTCTTATATTTTGGAACACTAAACCTTTTCTAAAAGTGTCTTATTAATTTGTAATGGAGGGAGTATTATTTAGCATAATATTGATAACCAATCACATTGAAGGAATAAATTGTAACAAAATTGAAAAAAGTTGGGTTTAAAAACATCAACAACTTTTTTATGTATGAACAAACCATGTTCACACATATGTACAAGCGATTGTTTAAATCTGAACAACAATATGTCCATCATCAATAGCGCAATCCATGAAAATGCTTTGAAAATAAATGTATAACACACATTATTTAGCATAATAATGATGACC
>NW_026555335.1:27571838-27619067 GCF_029017545.1 Prosopis cineraria
CGTTTCCATGTTTTCAAAGAGTTAGGGGCAACTAAAAGAAAAAGAAAAAAAACAAAGAAAGATTTGAAAAAAAATATAGTAAAAAAAAAGAAATAAAGTTGCTAGAAAAAGAAACAAAAAGAAGAAGAAAAGAAGGAGAAAAAGAAAAGAAAGAAAAGAATAAAAAGTTGCCTAAATCATCCATTCTATTTGTTTTATTATTTCTTATCATTGCTTTCCATTCTCATTATCTTAAGGTGGCCATTCAATTGAATTAGGTTATGCTTTGCATATTAAGGGGATATATCTTGACTTTAGTATTATCTTGATACTAACCCTATTTTTTTCATACATGCATTTCTTAGACATCCTTTCATTATTCATATTACAACCTAATAAAGTCCACTTGATTCTTTATTGAAAGTGCTATCTAGTGATGGAGATGTAGAAGGGTTACAAATTTATAGTAAGGTTTATCTTAAGAAATTTTGAGTGAAATTTAATACCTTATACACTTGAGTGATGAGAGCAAACACTTAATCTAAAGAGGCTTACTCTTTGACATTGATTCTTGGTAAGGGTTTATTTTTCATGTGCATAATATTTTAGTGACTTTGAACATTATTTTTCTCTTATTTCTTTGTCTTATAGTTTCTTTTAAGACCTTTTTTACTTGATTTTGCCCGGAGTGCAAAAGATAAATATGGGAGAATTGATAGAACACATTTGTTACCCCTTTCATTTTTCAATTAGGACCCTTTTATTAATGATTTATCATCTTCAAATTCACACATTACATTAGATTTGAAATTTGCCTAAGTTTCTAGGTTCAGTGCATTAGGGGTATTTTGGTCCAAAAAATAATTTTTGAGAAAATGTACAAGAAAAATTAAAAAAGTGAATTTTATGACTAGTTGATGAGTGGTGAAATTATATTTTTAAAATTTATTTAGTTTGGAAGTAATTAAATAAAAAAGTCAACACTGTCTTAAGTGTCTTAGTTTGACCTAGTTTTCGGTTTGCCTTTGTATGAAAATTTTATATAATTTAATGTAGCCTAAAACTTGGTTAATTTAATAAATTCTCCCTTCTAATTATGAATTTAATTCTAGACATTAATTAGATTTATTATATCATATGCCATTTAATTGAATTATGTGATTTATGTGACATAGGTGGCATGTGACTTGTGCATCAATTGAGCAATTGAAGTCAACACTCCTTGAGGTCAATAGCTGAGTATTTGCATGTGATTTATGCTATTTTTGTGATATTAAATCAGCTTAAATGATGTGGATGACACATGAGAAATTAATCATCTACAAACCAGTAGAAGGTTGCCACCTTGCAAGTGTGACAAGGCTCCCATTTTCATTTTCATTTTAATTTCTTTTTTTAATTAAGTTTCATCTATGCCAAAACAGAATAATCACGTCATTCAGCTCCCAAGATGAGATTCATTTACTTATTCACTCATCTTCAATAATTTTTTCTCTAGTTCATCTTGTTCTTCATTTTTCTCCATCTTCTCTCTACTTCATTTTCCAGCACCCATAACTCCACATTCAACCATCAACCTTCACAAAACTACCACCATTCCACTCATCTTACTTGGATGACCCTATCCCTACCACTTTCAAGGAGATTAAAGCTTGATTCCACCATTTTCATAGAGCTCTACTTAGCTATGTCTAGTTCTTGGAGGAGTAAGATGGTTTTGATCTTTTCTAGCTAAATTTTCCATGGAATCCTAAGGAGGAGTTAATGGAAGAGGAGTTTTGAAGTCTTCATTTGGCTAAGCTCAATTATTTGTCATCTTGTTTCAATTTCACTATAATACTATGACTATGGTTAATTGCAGTTCAATTTGACTTTAGTTTCATGGTTGGTTGTAATTGTAATGTTGAAATAATATTGTTGATTTGAATTTCACTTCCTTTTGTTCCTGAAAATTTCTGCCACTTAGCAATTTGCATTGTAATATGTGATTTCATTTGGTGCATGTCTTGTATTAACCTAGCATGTAGTTGTGTGGTGAATACTTGATGACTTGCTTAAGTTTCATAGTTTTGAACTTAGGTACATCTTTGACTAATGGCAATTGGGAATGAATTTTAACTCAATACTTAGTTAATTCTTGAGCTAAGCTAGTGAGGTTACCTAATGGGCTTGTAATATAGCACTTAGAAAATTGAATTAGTAAGGCTAGGATACTTGAGAAAGTTATCTTAAGTAAATACATTTTCAGCTAAGAAAGAAAAGTTGAGTGAGCTGCCATAATTAATTAGAAGCTAAGATTCTTCCATTAGCAACACCCTAGGGTTCCTACATTAAAAGGGAAGTTCATTCCATTCATAATTAGGTTTAGTTTGCTAGTTTAATTCACTAGATAATTAGTTAGGTAACTAAACTCCTTCAATTTGGGTGATTTATTCTATAAGATAACTTTAATTTAGACTAAGACCATTCCTTGAGAGATGACCAAGGGTTGGCCCTATATTTCATTAGAGTTATCTTTAATTTAATTTTGAGGATAAGCGACTAAATCGCTATTAGTATTTCCTTCTCTCTTGGAGCTTCATCTCCATTTGAATACTCAATAACACTCTCTTGGCCCTCTTTGATTTCAAACTATCCAAATTTGGACTTTGGTGTTTCCTTACCATTTGAGCTATTATTCAGATAATGTAAAGCAAGAGAATCATCCTTGGGACATAAAGGAACATGTTGGGCCTCCTTTAATGTTAATTATGGATGGAACACCTTCAAAACACAAGGGACTTCTAGAGCTACAAAACTATCCAGATTTGATTTCTTGACTTTACTTTTGATTCAAACTAATCTCTGAGGTCTAGGGGTGTTTTCCTCATGATTTAGGACTTGTATACTTCTATTAGGACCCCTAGAATTATTCTCAACGAAAGGAAAAATGGAGAAATGAGAGGAAGAAGCATCATTACTATCAAAGATTAAATCTGACTGAGAGTTAGTTGGTGCTTCAAGCTTCCTTCCACTTCTGAATTCAATAGCACTAATGTTCATGATATTCTTTCCTTGATTTTTATCTTGAGAGATTTCACTTTCCATTTGATTAATATTAATCTCGGTTGACTCTTGTCTAGTCTCCAATTTATCTAACCTCTTAATCAAAGCTTCAAATTAGTAGTTCACTTTAGCAAATTTGGAATTAACATTTGAGATATGAGTGCCTACCCTTGAATTCATTTCTATCATATTGTTGTTCATCTTGTTCAAAAGTGAGAAAAGCTTGCTACCATTAGAAGAGTCTTGGATAGGAACTTTTTGATTGTTCCTTGAAGTAGAAACCTCCTGATTAGATCTATAACTCAAATTGGGGTGATTTCTCTAACTAGAGTTATATGTATTCTCATATGACTCAAATTGACCTCTTCCTCTTTGTTGTGGGTGATTATATGGCCTTTATTGTTCATAAACAGTAGCAACATCTTCCTTCTCATCGGCATGCATGCAATTTGAAGTAATGTGCATGGTAGAGTGACAAATGGTATAACTCAGAGCTACCAATGCTCTTGACATATAAGCCACTTAAGGTTGTTTAGAAGATGCAAGAGACATCTTGAGAAAGTCTAATTGAGAGTAAATGTCATCTAGTTTGGCACTAGGAATTGAGGCTTGATAGATTCCATTCACACCACTTGTGTTCTCCCTCATATTGCACTGTTGATTATTATTGGCTATCTTCTCCAACAATTCCCAACCTTCAATGGGAGGCAAATCAGGTAAAAAGCCATTAGTAGCTGAATCCATAGTCTTTTTATCATGACTTGAGAGTCCAACATGAAAATACTTGATGGAAACTCCTTACCAACTGAAAGGTATAGACACATCTTGCTAAAAGCTCAAGGTACCTCATCCAATACTCATATAAGGATTCTTGAGGAAATTGTTGAATTCCCATTATTTGCTTCCTCAATTGAGAGTATTTAATTGCTGGAAAATATTTCTTCAAGAAACAATGCTTCATTTTAGCCTATGAATTAATTGTCTTAGTAGCCAAAGTATTAAACCAAGTGATTGCCTTATCCTCTAAGGTGAAATAGAAGATCTTTAACATCAAATTCTCCAAACTAGCCATAGGTGGCTTCATTGTGATACAAACTCTTTCAAGAATTTGGAAGTATTACTATTAGGATCTTTACCTGCAAGTCCATGAAATTTTTGTAAGGCATTGATTAGAAAAGGCTTAATTTCATAGTTAACATTTTCTTGCAAGTTCACATTTAAGCCACATGCTCTAAATGCATCTTTAGGTGCAACCATCTTCCTAATGCTTCTTTTAACAAGAATTTCTTCCTCATGATTATGTACATATCCATTACTATTTGCATCATTGTTTGCCATACTTTCTAAAACAAAAGATTTATCAATGAAACAAGCAAAGAAAGAATTAACAATATCCAAGTATTGAATCGTAAAGTCAAGAAATTCTTTCTCAATTTTCAAACAAGAGTTACAGGACATGCAATGCTCTAAGATTAGCCAAAACAACTAATAAAAAACACTCAAAAAGTCAAAAACACAAAAATCACACAAATCTAAAAATCTGACAGAATAAAGCAAAATAGTAGTAGCAAATTTTTTTTTTTAAATTAAAATGAAGGCATAGTAGGAAGTCAAAACTACAAAAATGAATCTAAGATGCTACAAAAAATTCAGAAACAAAAATCATGCAATTTGGATGAGTAGGGAGTGAGAAATGCTCATTCAAAGTTGATCAACTTTTCTAAATCTGATAGCAAATATTAGTCTAGAGCTAGTGAGTTTGTGAGCAGCACAAAAACTAAATCCCAACTCAAATTCCAATGAAATATTTACCTGAAATAGCTAACATAACAAGAATTATACTACAAGAATTTTAGCTCGAAATTCTCGATTGCTGTCGAAAATTCGCACAACTCAGTGAACAAATTTGGAATTTTAAGACTACTTCTAGAGTACCTTATCAAAACTTTTTAGTTTTTTCACAAGGTTATTGGCAAAATCAGTGGATAAGCCAACACACGAATCAGAGATAACATAATGATGAATGAAATAAGACAAGAATCAAGCAAATTGGACAAGTAGAGTGAAAGTTGTGCACACTTAAAGTTGACACAAAATTCTAGATTTCTGTAACAGCTATTCCAAAACCTTACTGGCTTGCAATAGATATACAAAACAGCTCCCAAGTCCGAAATTTTCACTCTCAATGTGAAATCAAAGCTAAGATATGTAGCCTTCTAACAGGTCAGTCCTAAACAAAAACTCCTTTTCAATTGTTCACAATTCAATTTTAAATTCAGGTCAAATTTTATGAGACAGCAACAATCTTCAGCTTGATTTTAGCTCTGAAAATTCCAACGAAAATCAATGAAAAATCACAAAAAAGAAAATTAAACAATAGTCAATGAAATGAAATTGATTGGCTATGTTGCTCCCTAGTCATGGAACCACTTGAAAAGCTAGAATGTAGTTGAGTACACCCTAGGTTACTAGAATCTCAAGAAAGCAAGCTTAAACAACCAAGTTCCATTCATAAACCATTTTATAACTTAAAGTTACTATTGGTTTGACAAAAATCAAAAAGAAGAGTATTTTTGGCTTTTCTAAATTTTATATGAAATACGTAGAATGAAGTAAGATTGATTTAACCAAACAAACAAGTGAGTTTTCCAAGGTTGGAATCCACTTTTACCATCATAGAATCCTAATTTCAATTTATTTGGTTCTTGCAACTCATTTGACATTAAGTAAGATGCCTAATTACCATTAGGACTAGGTGATTGTGGCTTAAACCAAGACACAAAACCTCTGAAAATTATGCCAAATAATGACTTGACTCTGGAATTAGACCTTGCCTTGTCTTGACCATGTTCTAACACTTAGAACTAATCAAGAATTATGCAATTAACTTCAATTTAAGACCTAAATAGAAGCTAAATGATTTAGATATCACCACATGGATTGAATATAATTGCATTTACACAACAATAACCTTTGAAGCATAAATTCAACGTATAGTGTGCATTTTCTAATTTTAGAGTCAACTCAAGCATCTAAGTCTCTTATAGGAATGAAATCAACTAAAGAATTTAATTTGACTATAATTGAATCACCAAGTCAATAGCAATAAGAAAATCAAAGAATTCAAATGTGATTACAGTAGAGCCAAAATGAATTGAATTAAGAAAACTCAAGTTTAAGTTTCATCTCCCTTAAAGAACTCTAGAGAAGATTCAGATGCTCATTTCCATCTTCCTTAATGACTGATTAAGGAAGATGCATGTGAGAGCTACCATGGATGTTCAACACTTGAAAAACATCAATGAATGATGTGCGAGAGACTGAAACACAAGAAGAGAAGTCAGCGATCATGGCTCTATGGCTCGTGCCACATACGCCACAATATGTGGCATAAAGACCACAGTGTGACTCTTTGTGTCGTGCGCCACACCTGAAATTGCTGTCATTTTGCAAATTTCTAGTGTAAACTTTAAATGTGCGCCATTTCCATATCCGATGTCAAATTGGGGTGGTTCAAGCGCCTACATAAAGCTTATTTTGAAATCTAACTAATGACAGTAGTTTTGTTTCAATCCAATATTTCTATAGAAAATTAGACACCCAAGTGCTTTTTGCCTGTTTTATGCCAAAATTTTGCCACTCAAGTGTCACAATTTGAACCCAAACATCATTAGCTACTTTTTGGCCTTGACCACATCCAAATGGACAATACACACTTGATCAACCATACATGTAATGTCCACCTTGATATTACCAAAATTTACCACACAATCACATCAAATAATCATAATTAGGAGCAAGGATTGCTCCTAAGCTCACATTATAAATATAAGGGTTAAAACTAATAATCCTTTAAAAATAATTGTGGAATAATTGGGATCCCATAAAAACCCTTTAAATTGATAGTTTGAGCTCAAACTTAATTATTTATATAGATATTAGAAGCATGGAAAAGTTTTGGGAAGCAAAACACTTCAAAATAGGGCTAACAAATGTTATTTTTGAGTGTTTTGGTCCATGCGCCACGGCTCGTGGTCCATGCACTACGGCATGTGGTAAGAAAGCCAAGTTTGCTCACTGTACCATGCACCTTGGCTTACGCAAAATTCACCACGACGCATGTGTCCATGACAGCTTTTCTAAACAAACTTTAAACGTGCGCCATTTTCACATCTGATGTCTGATTGGAGTGATTCAAATGCCCATGAAAAGCTTATTCAATAGGCTAACTAATGTAAAAGTTCATTATGATATGACACCGTATGAGAATTTTAGACGCTCAGATGCAAAAGTCAATTTTTAAAGAAATTTTCAACCATCCAAGTACCCAAAACTCATAACTTATACCAGTAACCCATTGTGAGGCTTGAACCAAGTCCAATGGACCAAAATACACTTGAGTGAACATTCAAAAATACAAAAACATACTGAATGTAAAATTTGGCCACTCAATGGCCCTTTCACCCAATATGGCCAAAATGCACAATCAACACTACATGCACTATTTGGCCTCTATTACCACATAATACACTACAAATACATTGTCACTACATAGATAAAACATTCCTTGCACTTGTAATAGCATTTTAGCCTATCACCACAAAAATTGTCACATATTGACATCATATACAATATTAGGCTAAAATAAGTGCAACCAATCAAAATGATATGCATTCCTAGTTGCAACATATAATATCATATAACAAGTTTATGTACACCACTCAAACCAAAATCGAGCATTACCATTCGTGATGTAGCAAATCTACTAGTCTTTGCCCGATTCCTTTCCCAGCTCAGTCTTAGAGGTAGAACTTGTAAAATGATAACCACAGAGTGAGATAAAAATCTCAGTAACTAAAATAATCTACATTATTGATTAACATGCCAAGTTATAGACAAGCCTTAAATCAAGTAAAATAAGCACAACATATAAAATCACCATAAGTTACATGCACGATCCCTAACCATCCGATCCTCTAATACTCCCGACAGAATCGGTAGGCTATTTCACATAACCAAACCACATGTATGGTCCCCAAGCTAACTATCTATGATAGAACTACCCGGTTAAGGTGTTCTAAACCACTTTTGGACTACTGGTTCCCCCATTACAAGTAATTGAGGTGTTGTTACCCCAACACCGCATCCCATGAATGCTAAGGAGCATAATCTCCAACTCCGCACCCTTTTGGATACTAAGGAGAGTAAGTCTCCAACACCACACCTATTTTCGAGCACTAAGGAGAGTAAGTGCTGCACCTGGCATCTCGAGGTGCCAGCAATGCCATATGGACTTAATCTTCACTATCTCCACTAGGGTGATCTCCCACCCTCTAATATGCCACATTTCACTACATATCTCCACTTGACCATGCATAAGCAACTTTCCAAACAAATATAACATATCTTACCATTTACTTCAAAAATATAGAATTTCACAAACCAATACTCCACTCATTTTCTAAAGTAGTTAACCTTTAAAGAATTTATATATATATATATATATATTCAACAAATCATAGAAAAGCAACTTGAGAATAACTTATACAAGGTAATAAATAATATAAATTATCTAGTTACCTCAACCCTTTTGTTACTAAAAGGATTAACCATGGTACTAAATCTCTTTTTGTATCAAGGTAAGTCTTTCCACACCACAATCTACATCAACAAGTACTATATGTTCATTTTTAATTAACATAAGCACTATTAGCTACCAATAACCTCCCAATTCTCACTCATATTCTCAACAAAGAGGCTTATTAAGATTAAAATTTGTTCACACCATCCCTTCAAGTCTCCTTTTAACTCTATCACAACATAAAACTCAATATCTCAACTTATCACACTTCAAAATCCCATGATCAAGTTAGGGCTTAATCCAACTTCCACTAAACAATAAAGTAGCTTCATATTACTATATATCCAAGATCAATAAACCTAAATCAAACCTTTAGAGTCAATAGAAACCTTTAAAACATAGACTCATGGCTTAATCCAATCAGATCAAATTCTCACTCTTCTATATCCCATGGAAAATGAGATAAAAAGGTAGAGGACAAGGGTAGGAAACTTACTCAAGAGTTTGAAGGCTCAAATTGTCTTCAAAATCCTCCCAAATTGATACCCTAGCAGTGCCTAAAATTGCCCCTTTCATGCTTTAGGTTTTCCACCCCAAATTTGTGATGATTTATGAAATTTTAAGTTGCCTACTGTGCTGTGCGCCGTAGCGCACGCCACACAAGCCGCGGCTCACGACGCAGCGAGCAACAAGTAGATTTTTCTCCCCTCGATGCCTCCCGACTTGATCCAACTTTCATCCTAACTCAATTTAGAGCCAAATATGACCTAAAAATTCAATTAGCAAACCAAAAACATAATTAAATAAATTATTCATATTTTTAACTAATTTATCCCTTAATTAATCAATTTTTTTCAGATTTAAAGTTTTCAAATCTTACAATACACATGCACAATCTAACACACATACACACATTTAGCTTGTAAAATGCCCTTTTCACACTTTTAGGCCAAATCTCATTTTCATTTTCAATCTCATACAAGGCCAATTTACAAAGTCATTACACCAATTCTTATAAAGGCTTAGGCAAAAGATGTCAACTCAGTCTATGTCCTTTCCCTTCGAATCACTAGTGCCAGAACCTGAAAACATGAATAACCACGGGTGAGATAAAAATCTCAGTAACCAATATAGTTCATTTAATGCCTATTACCATAAATAACCAGGCCAAAGTAACAAAACTAAAGTAATATCGAATATATAGCAACATGTGAGGAAAATTTCATCCTTTAAAAGTATTTCCACATAAATACATACTAACATGATCATCCAGCCACCAAACCTCTAATGCTCCTTGACACGAAACCATAAGCTCTCTTAGATTAACCACTTATTAACCCGAGCACACTTTCAGTGGTAGAAACACCCAGCCAAAGGTAATCTAACACACCTATGGACTATGGTTTTCCTCTTTACATACTTGTGATAGAGGCATCGTTGACTCCTAACCATACCCTAACTGGGACTAGGGAGTTGCCAGACTACCCAAATGTCCCATAGTAATAGTCCCATAGTATACTGTACCGGATTACCCATGGTAACAACCCGTATAATGCTACAACGGATGTCTCATGGTGCCAGCCAGACCATACAATTTTTTCTCTCACATCTCTACACACACACACACACACATCCCTACATATGCTAAGCAAACTCCCACCCTCTATGATCATGCTCTTTTCACAATTTTCACTACTTTCCTTAATATTTCCATAATATACTCTTTTATATATAACATATATATATATATATTAATTAAAACCAATAACCTTTCAAATTTCATTTCACGAATCAATGTTCATGCTAAAATTATTTACAATATCAAATCATGCATAATTTCATAAAACAAAAAATTCACTATTCTATATTTACTTCTGCACAATTATAATAATTAACAAACATAACAAACTATATAGTTACCTCAACCCTTCCATCCGATAGAAAGGGTTACTCATGTAATCTCCTTACTTGAATCTCTTTCCTCTTATTTACTCATCACATACTAGATTCTACACAAAATTGGCAAACTAAAGTCAATCTTACTATTGACAAAAGTGCCAATTATCACAATTAAGCACCTAATCGCTATTAATTCCATAACTCACACTTGATTACACGTACCGTACTCACTTATCACTCACCTCAATCATTATCTTCCTCACAATCAACTTTCTCTTACTACTCTCTCTAGATTGGGGTAAATTTATGCTTATAGCTTTAAAGCTTTATCATTCCGACTCAAACTAATCACAAAGCACTAGTTTAGTTTTATAGAACCTTTCTATTACTATAGGATAAGAAATTAACTCCTTAAAGCTCCTAAAGTCAATTTCTCACAAGTTAAAAGTAAGAGAAAACAAGGTAGAATTAGAGGTTAAGGCAGTATGAGACTTACCCAATAAGTAATAGGAAAATCCTCATTGCACTCACACACTCTACTTTAGGACTCCACTCTTTTGCTCGTATCTATTCATATAACATCCTAATGAGTCAAATTAACATCTCATTATCCAGAACCCTAACCCAGTATTAAATTACTAACTCGTTCCCTAATCAGTCATTAATACAAGATTAGAAATTCAGGATGTTACACTTTGGACACATTAAATAGGACTAAGAGTACCTAATAGAACATTTAAATGATGAAAAACCCCCTTATATCAAAATTTAACCATTCAGGTACCATTTTTAAAAATAGACCCTAAGCCCCCAAAATTCACAAATCACACAAGAGTGGCTAAAACTCATTCCAAACACCATATACACATATAAATACACATGCTAAACATGTTCATTTGGTTCAGAGATCCCCGTGGAGCCCACACACCTACTCTCTTTATCTAAGGTATATGTTTGCCCATAGCAGACCATTCGCAATGCAACCACTTTACATTTACTTGTAGAATCACATATATTCATATTCATATCAAAATAAACATTTGATTATAGTGAAAACTTAGTCTACTAAATGAATCCATCAAAACCACACAACATAACCAAGTTTCCTAGTCACAAATCTACAAGCAAACAAAAATTCATACAAAACCATAGATTCCACATATTCATGCACACAAAAAAAAAACATATCCTATTGGCATCCTAATCTTAAATATATTACAATAGATTTTCTCAAAAGAAAGGGGTTGCAATTCTTTACAATCCACAAATAACCCCTAGCTCTGCTCCTTTCCCCATCCACTACTGGATCTTTTGCCTGGACCTATAAATATTGTAAAGAAAGGGGTAAGACAACTACAGTCTCAGTAACAGAGAAATCTATACTTATTATTACAAAGTAAGCCATAATTGAATAAATGAATAATAGATTAACCATAACATATACTTTGGTCATTTAAAATACTTGAATGCATGACATGAGCTGGTATGACCTTTCTTGACCAACAAAATGCCCCGTAGCACTCTTTAGCTTGTAAGTAAACCTTATACCCACTTATGCCTCTACAGGCATAAAACATAATCTAAGGCATAATTAAATCTACCTAACCGCCTATGCTCCTTTAACATAAATCCTACACAGTCTAAGGTAACTCCTTCCCAAACCTAGCCTGACTTACTCTCCATGTAAAGGGCTACCTTGGCCTAGGCACTCAACCTCATACTTCATATGTCAAATTTCCTCTCTTATTGAGAGATGTAGAATACTCAATTCACTAACCATTTTAGTGCACTGAGCCCATAATACGAAAGGTAGCACTAAGTACTGGTAGTGTACCATAAAATATCACAAGTCCGCACCTCCTTATTGGTGAACTCCCACTAAGATCATGCCTTTCATTCTTGTCTACCTTTCTTGAATATTGACCACTTCAACACTCTAAGATGGTGTAACAAATATAACTCCTCACTTAAGCAGTTCCTTAGCCTACCTAAGGTTAACCCAATCACACTTCCTTAAGTACAACTTCCATTCTCTATAATTACAATGCATGCAAGCAACCTTGTTTCCATAAAAGCATTATTGTTAAACAAATAAAAAACATATATGCACTATTATCTAAGTAGTACCCCTCAAGTCTTTATTAAACACAATCAATTTCATTTAATCATTTAAAACATGTTATGCATGATAGCTAGTATTATTTATTGAAAAAATAGCTAAACAAAGAAATAAAAAAATATAAATTTCCCTGTTAACTCAACCCTTTTATACTAAAAATATTTCCCCTTATAAAAAAATAAAACTTCACTTGTTCCTTAACTTCTCAATAAGTTGTACCAACAATTTCCTACAACATATAAGTGATCCGCATCACTTTTCATAGCAAATATCATTAATGAAGACTATAACTCATACCATACAACTTGGGTCAATGAGCTATAATTCATCTCAATGATCCATATATTAAAGCAACCATTCAATAGTATCACTTAACCACCAAAACTACTTATTAGACACTACTAGGCCAATTTTCAAACCATACAATTTTTAGTAAACTAAAAACCTTCACTTAGTGTTATTAACTTTCATAATTAGCCCTTATAATGAAAATAAAAGCTTAATTTAATTCTTATTGAATTCAAATAGCATAATTATAACCAAATAAATAGGTGCAAACCATTGAAGAGTGAAATCCAATCTCTTAGGGTTTAAATTTTGCCCAAAACTCCCTTCTCTCATCTAATTGCCTATTCAAAATATTAGAGCACCATATAGAAACTTAAAACATTCTCTCTAGGATCCAAAGAAACTAAAGCTTATAATAATAAAGCCTTTGAGATCAAAACCCAAAATTTACCTCTTCCAAAATCTTAAGAAGACCAAGAGGAAAGGAAGAGGATTGAAATAGGGGGTTTACCTATCGTGTAGCTAAGCTTGCAATGGCCACAAAGCCTTGCAAACCCAAGCCTAAGTCCTCTCTTCCTCCTCTCTTCTTCCTCTCACTCTCTCATCCTTGCTCTTACATTTCTTTTCCTTTGCTTTTGGTTTCTTGTTTCTGCGTGTGTTTCCCTTTTTTAAAAAAAACTAATCTAACTATTTTGGGAAAATTACAAGGACGAGCCTAACATTTCTTATTATAACATAAAAGTCCTAGGCAACTTTGGTAATTTTTCTCGTAATGAAAAATAAAATAAAACCAAAATTTTGCTTAGTAAAATTAAAACTCTGGATCTCTATCAAACTATTCTTAATTTTAATTTAATTATAAATATTTTATTTTAAATTAAATTTAGGTGTTAAAATTTTCAAGATGTTACACATATCATTGTTTTAATCTACTTGCATTATCATTATGGAAATTATATGTATTTTGTGCCCTGAGTTAGTGGGATGTGATTGTAAAACTTGTATAGGGCTAAAATATTTGTGTAAGTAGGGAAAAGTATATTTTGTGCAAAGTTTTCCTTTCCCTTGTGTTTTTGTGAAATTAGGGTTTGAGAGTTGAATTTATGATATGTGTGTATCTGAATGGGTGTGGTGTGTTACATGAGTCCTAAATGGTCCATCGAGTGTGGTCTAAGGATTTATGTAGGCTTTTGACACATGTGTGAGAGTTGGGACACCCTAGTTGTAAGTTTTTAAGGAAAAAGGAGTGAAATTGGTATCGAGTGTCTAACTCTTAATAGAAAATGAATTTGGTTGTGAAACCTAGCCATTAGCTAGAGCTAGGAGAAAGCTCTTTATAAACACTAAAATCACCTCAATTGGACATATGGACAGAGATTTAGGATGCTTTGGAATTTCATCCTGGTGCTATCATTTGACAATAGAAATTTTGCTGTTAAAATCATGTAATGTGTAGTGATGCATGGCACAGAGGCAGCATGTTACGGCACACCTATAGTTAGCCACGACGTATGTGCCATTTTTTGTACAGCTAATAGTTTTGAGCTTTTATTCTAATGTTTTGATTCTTTCTTGACTCTCATGCTTCTGCAAATGTTTTAAACTCTGATTTGAACTTATTAAAAGTGTATGAGAGTATTTAAATATTAAAATCTTGGGATCCCATTTATAGTTGTTAAAAATTGTTTATTTCATTTATGCAAATTGTGAAACTTTGTATCCTTATTAGGTTTAGACCCTTGATTATCTTGGCTTTTGGAATTAATGGTGATTTGAGCAGGGAGATTACAACTTGCTATCAGGATTTTACACGCTACACCCCCCAATTCAACATTTATATCCCACTGAAAACACTTGAAAATAACTTTATTATTTCTCAAATATGACAACTCAATAATATCCTTTATCATACCATAGTATTCTTTATTAGATTCCCTTTTTACCACAACTGCTTTACTTTATGTTTTCCTGGTGTTGTCATATTCTTTTGTGTGAAATATGAAGCCATTCACTAAAAAAACTTTGTAAGATATGGCTTCTCTTTATGGAGCATAAGCCAAATGGAAGAGTTGTTGCGATATTAGATCACTTCCTTCATCATAAAGTTGTGTAACCTACATAAAAGTATGAGATACATTATACTTATATACAAATAAGTGAAATTAAAAAAAATAAACCACCTAAATAACTTTTGAACTATAAAAATCTCACTCCACTAAACAAAATTAACATAATATAGTTCATGATAATCAAAGACTTAACTCAAAAAGGTGATTATCAAACTTTAGTTTAAATTCAAGGGATCCCAAGTTTTCTAAATAAAAATGAGTTTAATTCAATCAAAATCCTTTATATCAGCGTAAAAATAAGTTACGGAAGCATTGGATACCTCAGAGGAGTAAAAGAAATCAAAAACAAGTGAAAAATGACTCTTATAATGTGTGACAGAGTAGTGCACCGCGGCGAGTTGCTCTCTGTGCCACGCCCTGCGACTTAGGTGCCATGCAACACAACATGTTGCATGAAAATTCAATTGATTATGTTGTCATTTGATAGCAAAATCAGGGAACTTTCGATGTTCCCCATTCTCCATTCGATATCTGAATGACATGATTTAGGTATCTATAAAAAGCTCTCTACATGAACTAGCTAATGGCATGGGTATCATTTTCAAAACAAGTCACACTATAAAGTTGGATACCCAAATGTATTTTAACTACTTTTCACAACTTTTATTCAAAATGGATGTCCAAAACCCTTAACATATGCCAAAAGCCTTTCCTAACACTTGGACCATATTCATTAGACTTATGACTACCGATACAACATGCTACATACATTGAAACCACAGTATAACAGAAATGCACTCCTCAACCCTTTTTTACCAAAAATAGTGGGGGAGAAAAAATTATCATTACTTTGCATCCAATTCAATCCAAACATGTTCAAATCATCATTTCTATATTTATACTAGTATTTTGACCCTATAAACACATATATCTTAACATATATAAAAACTCAGGACCCAAAATACAAATCAAACATTTTTATCAATAAAATAGTGCAAGTGAGATGGCATACATTCTATAATTGGCATTTATATACTATTACACAAAATAATTCTAAGCCAGATGCATATATAGGAATATGCTAATTTCTAGCCTCTTAAGCCTTCTCCCTCTCTGCATTAGAGTTAGAGCCTGAAAAGTGTTAAATGAAAGGGGTGAGTCTAGCCACTCAGTAACTAAGGTTAAACTTACCCTATGCGGTTATATATCAATTATAAATCAAGTACATGCATAAGAAACCAAGTATGTAAAATATGCTCACACATATCATAACTTGTCATTTATTCATTTATTATTTAATAACTTCTTTATCTTACATATACTAAGTGCATTATCTTCTCAAATATGTGACCATGACCCATTATTCATACGACTTGCCATAACTTAACACATGTGACACATCATATAGTTACTTAGGCAATAATTAACCAACCTTATATCATCCTTATATCCTTAGACTGAAATCAAGGGTTATAACACTGGATAAGGCTCCGTCAGTGTGATTAGATGACCTAAGCTCACCAATAATAAGGTGTGACCTGGCCAAAGATCACATAACTCACTTTCGGACTATGGTTTCCCTTATTCTCAAATCTTTAGGGTGTCTCATACCCTAGACTATTCTCCTCGTTGAACTGTAGAGATAGCTAGGTTCTAGTCCCTTGACAAACTATAGGACAAGGCTATACCCCTGTGCACTGGAGGGTAGCCTAAATATCATATGGATTTTTCTCTACTCCTAATACCTAGGAAAACTCCCACCATTGATCATGCCACAAACATACTTTTTTTCACATTTTCATTTTTATTTACTCATTATTACAATAATCACGTTAGGCTTATGATCGCGTGCTACCCAAGTATATATTCTCATCATTTTCTCACTTATCTCAAAACCTACTTCTCATTAACACACATTTACCTCTACTCAACCTCACATTCATTTTCTAAAAGCATTAGCATGTTTATAGTTTAAAAATCTTCTTGACTTCACATTTTGCATTTCAAGGCAAAAATAGCATTATGCACATTCAAGTTTTCATACACTCATTGAAATTAATACAAGGTTTCACATTGAAAATAAAACCCATACATGTAATATTCACAATTCACATTTAACAATCAATTAACATATAACTACCTAAAGTAGGGATTCCCTGATTATCTCAAACCTTTGAGAGGTCAAAGGTTCACCCCTCAATCTAGTAGCTTCCAAGCTTGAATTCCTAAGACAAATAAGTGATCAAGATCTAAAACTACAATCAACTAAGTTGAATTTCATCAACATTATCAACTCAAGCATTAAACCCTCAATCATCTACTTTTAAATTGCCCAATGTTCACTCTACATGAGTTAAAGCCTATCCATTGGGTTCATTTTCTATCTATAATATCATATAACTTCATTAAACAACCACATTGCCATTAATACCTCAACAACCACAATAATAACAAATTTAATATCCATTTTCGGACATTAATGGAGCCCATTATCTAACAACCACGAAAATCATTTATACTAGGTTTAAATACTCTAAAAAATTCTTATTAACTTCATTTGAGTTAATGGATTCAAACCCATACCCTATATGGATTGAAATCACCATTCTCATCTAAACCCTAACTCAAATCCTTGAGAAAATGGAAGAGGAAAGGAGAAAAAGGGTTTAAAAATCTTACCTTGGATGATTTGGAGCTTCAAACCTTCTCAAATTCTCATCTAAGTCATACCTAACAGAGAAAATGTGAGCTCCTCTATTTCCCTTTCCTTTCCTTACTATTTTTCACATCAGTTTACGTCTAAATTCTATAAAATTTGCACTATATGCCATGATGCATGTCACCACATGCCGTGGCATATGGTACAGAAAGGAAGTTCTTGCCTGATAGCCTCGTGTGCCGTGGCATGTGGCACAGAGGCTATTTAACTTGTTTTTTCTCCACTTTTTGGTCCCCAAGTGACCCAATTTTATTTTAAACCTAAATTATACCTAAAATTTCAACTAAAAACACTTATTATTCTCCTCTGACCACACATCACATTAACTTACTTAATTATCCTTATTAATCTTAATAAATCAGGGAATTAAAAATAGGGATGTTACACAAACCATTGTGAAAATTGTTGATTGTGCCATTTTTCAACACCTCTAAGATTTTCTCTTTCAATCTCAACCTTATGCTTCCTAAAGCATGTATAATTGTTACACTTCAAGATATGAACATAGAATAAATAATGTTATAGGTTGAAGTAAATATACTTACTCAATAAATGGAATAACTTCATCACAATTTTTCAAAAGATACAGACAAGCTTGATTCACTTCTTTCATGCTTAATTTTCTTGATGTTTTGGTAACTCTTGCAAGGTAACCAGATTGTATGAAAATAGATATTCCAAACAATTCACAAGGACTACTATCTTAATTTCTCCCAACATGATTGAATTTAGTTTTAATTCCATGAAAGTATCTTGAGCAAAACATCAAATATTCATTTGTAATATATCCCTCAACAATGGAACCTTCTGGATATACTTGATTACATAATCCTTCAAAGTTCATAAGTATTTGCACAAGATAAACATATGCATTATCATTAGTCATATTGATGGAACATTTAGAATTTTATTTGTTTAGTGGAATGAATTTTAATTACCTTTAAATAAGATACATCTAGCAATATTGAACTAGCCCTGCAATCTTAGCTTCTTCTGCCAATTATATTAGTAAGTAGACCATGGCATTAAAAAAATAAAGTTTGAAATATCATAAGAACTTTACAATATAACTCTTTAAAGAAATAACAAAACTCAATCAATGGATTTTGAATGTCTTCATCTACTAACAGCCCACGAAGTGCAAGGAGAAGAAAGCACTCCATTAGAACATGACAGTTATGACTTTTTAATCCAAAAATCTTTCGCTCCTTTGTTTTCACACATCTAGCAACATTAAAAGAATACCCATATGGAACTTTGACATGTTTCAAAAAATCACACAAAATAGTTTTTTGATCGTTAGTCAAAATGTAAGGACAAAGAGTATTTGGCATTGACACTTTGTCAACATGTATATGGGATGGCAATTAACTCTAATGCCTAAAGTTTGCAAATCTAATGGAGCATTTAAATTATCTTTTGTTTTCTCAAAAACATTCATTAATGTCCCCATTATATTGTCACAAATATTTTTTTCAATATGGATAACATCCAAATTATGTCATAGCAATAAAGTACTCCAATTTCGCAATTGAAAGAAGATAAGCCAACTAGTTTGACACTCTGTTTCATTTTTCTCCCTCTTCTTAGTATATTTCCCTAAGACTAGGTCTTCTAGATTACAAACTTAATGAATCACATCTTCCTTAGATAGTTGCTTAGGACAATGCCTAAATTCCTTGCTTCTATCAAATAAATCTTTCTCACATTGCCATCTATGCTTAATTGGTAAAAAGCGATAATGACCTAAAAAACAATACTTTTTTCCATGTTTTAAATACATGGAATTAGTCTTCACATTACAAGATGGGCAAGACAACTTTTCTTTAGTATTTCATCCTATAAAATTTTCATATATAGGAAAGTCATTAATTGTCCATAAAACTATTGCATGCATGCTAAATTTTTGTCTTCATGATGCATAATAAGTTTCAATGCTTGCCTCCCATAATTCTTTTAACTCTTGAATTAAAGGTTGTAAGAAAACATTAATATCATTTCCCGAACCTTTTGGCCTAGGAATCAATAATGATAGCATCATGTAAGGATCCTTCATACACTTCCATAAGGGCAAATTAAGAGGAATTAATACCATAGGCCAAATACTATATTGTGTACTGATATTGCCACAAGGATTAAAACCATCACTAGTTAAACCAAGATTAATATCACATAGTTCAAAAACAAAGGACACATGCAACTCATCAAACTTTTTCCATGCTTTCGAATCAGTAGGATGTCTTAAGACACCATCACTTGCATGCTTGTCATAATGTCATGTCATATCTATCACTGTCTTTTTTGAAATGTACAATTTTTTTAATCTTAGAGTTATGAGAAAATAATGAAGAATCTTTCTAGGAATTTTTTTACTCTTTAAATTATTGTTTTTTGATTTCTAATTTCCATCTAAAAGTGCCACAAACTATACTTTGTTCTTGATGTAAATGCTCATTCCAAAATAGCATACAATCTTTTTCACAGCCATCAATCTTTATATAATTTAAGGAGAATTATAGCTAGATCCCACACAGGAAAATTAATTACTACAAGGTTCATTGGCAACTGAACTAAATTGTATTGACAACTGGTTGTGTTGTTAATGTAATTTAGTTCAATTGCTAATAGACCTTGTAGTAATTAATTTTCTTATATGAGACTTCAATATAAGTCTCCCTATAATTTAACCCAAGGTCTTGAATGATCTTCCTTGTTTCATAATAAGATTTTAGCAATTGTACTCCTTTAGGAAATGCATTGTTCAATAATTGGAGTAACATAGAAAAAGATTTATTATTCCAATCACAAAGACATTTTACATGAAATAGTTTCAACAAAAATGATAATTTAAAAAACTTCTTACGATTCAAATATAAGCTTTATTTAGAATCATTCAACAAACTAAAGAACTTACTAGCATCTTCATTAGGTTCATCTTCATCTCAAACCCTAAAATGATCCATTAACATGTTTTGTATTGATTCCCTATCAGGTTCATCACTGTCACTTGATTCAATAAATGCCATGTCTATATCCTCTCCATACTTATACCATATTATATAATATGAAACTATTCCATATTGTAGTAAATCTCCATCAACTTCTTCATGAGCTTTTTCTTACAATTATTGAATTTAACACAAGGACAATAAATTTCATCCTTGTTTGTGTGCTCAAATGCAAAGTTTAAAAAAAAAATATAACCCCTTTTCTATATGTAGGATGTGCTCTATTTTTAATCTGCATCCACTCCTTCTCGATGTTTAACTAAAAGCACATAATGCATATCACTTAATTAACTAACATAAAAAAAAAATGAAAAACAAATAGTATAAAGGTGCTCAATATTATTGCAAATTTTATGTGTATAACTTATGGCTTTCATTGTGCTACTTTGTTATTTGTACATTAAGTTTTTCTCTAAGTAGATTGATTAGTAAACAGTGACTTGGAAGTATAGTGAAAATATACCAAAGGTGTGATCCCAAGGATTTATCTTAGTTCATGTGAATTTGTCTTCCTTTATGAAAATCAAAAATCTTCTTCTCTATGATTAATTTGTTTTCCAAATGTTACTTATTCATTTTCCTCACTAGAAGTTTACCTTCTTTAAATTGACCAAATGAACTGTATCTCAAAAACATTAATGGAATGAAATGCAAGAATTGTCTCTCGAAGACATTTTACTCATCATGGAGCTACCCACACTATGAAGCAATTTAAGTGAAGCAAAACCTTCTAAGAAAGGTGTTGTTAGACACAGGGCTCATGAGGTATGTATTTTATATATAGCAATTAGAATCTTACTATTCAAGATTTAAATATTATAATTTGTTATGGATCATAAAGCCAATGACATGGGACATTGCTTGAATTGAAAAAAGTTCTAAATTGTGCAATTCACAAATGAATCTTATAATTCATGATAAGTCATCTAACCAATAGTATTAGTTGATAGCTGAAGCCTCAAAAGGTCATGAACCTTTCAATCTAAGCTAGTAGAGCATAATTGCATATCTTTTCCAACCAAAGAATGCGTGGGAATATTAAATTGGCTTGACAGTGTTGTATTATTGTTGAGTATTGTTATGCCTCATGAATAGATATATTATTTCAAGAATTATTAATTATTTACACTTTATATGACTATGATCTATTTATCATCTTGAGTATTTTATGTATATTACAATGATATACTTATATGGTGTTTTGCATAATTCAATTTACTTTTCACTTGTTTAATCTTATGATTTAATGTGTTTTATGATTCAAGAGTCAAAAATATATGTTTAATTCATGACAATATCACTATTTGGCTACTATGATTGTATACACCGATACAATTGTTGTTGTTGTTGTTGTTGTAATTATCATTAATTATTGTTGTTGTTATCATTATCATATAATCTTTCATGGATCATTGCTTAAAGTGCTTATCTTTTTTGCATTAGCAAAGGTGGGTTCAAAAATCACCTTTAGGTCTTAAAATATCTAAAGGTAGTATGTACAATCTTGTTTGCATCTAGATTTCCTTCAATGAAGAAAATAAATAATTGAAGCATTGCCTTTTTTTTATATATTTGTTTGGATTTCCCAAATTTAGGTTGATTGTAAAGTTAATCTCATTGGCAAAAGAAAAGCATGCTTGATCTAGTTTTCTTAGGGCATTCTTGCATTTTATTGCATTAGGTTTAGAAATAATTTAGATTTTCAGCTAGTCAGAATCACAAGATCAAATATTTGGAATATATAATTACTGACTAAGGGATGGATATAGCCAAGAAACAAATCATTAAATTACCACTGCTATAAAAAAAAGCATAAATAATGGTTATTTTTTTCCTATAAATAATGGTTAACAACTGTCATTTATAGGCCTACCATTTAAAGTCTCCCCTTTTATACGATGATTATATCCCCTTATATATAGTCATATATAGTCAAGTATATATGATGATTAAATATCTTCATCATATAAGGATTCTTCCATTATAATCATTCTAAATGAATAAAAGAATATATGATGGTTATTGTAAAGAACCACCATATATGGGCACAATATATGATAGTTATTTACAGTAACTGTCATATATTATAGAAAAATGATAGTTATTTAAATAACTATCATTTTTTACTCTTTTTTTTTGTATATAGTGGGTTATTTTTATAGCAATTCCTTGTAACAATCATGCAAAGTCTATATCCAAACAATAATAATAGTATTTACAATAACAAAAAAAAAGAATAAATGATGGTTATTTTAGTCTATAAATGAGGGTTAATATGCATCATTTATGTGGCTAACACTTAAGGTCCCTTCGATAAATGACGGTTATATAATCATCATTTTAAAATAAAATTTTTACAGACATCTAAGCTAAAGGATATAATAAATGACTAGTAAATCAGTTACCCATCATTTAAAGTCACAATATATGATGGGTAAATGACCTATCATATATTGTAAGATAGATTACGGTCATTTAGATAACCGTCATTTATTATATATTTTTTTTAAATACGGCACTATTTCTTTACTAGCCCCTTCCAAAAAGAAATTAAAATAGCAGTAGATAGCCATTCCAGATTTGAATATCAAAAAAATTTATTGTATTCAATTTCAAAATTAATCAATAAGCATCTCTTAACTAATCTATATTAGGTAAACAAATATAATTTTATAAAGTAAACTATTTCCAAAAATAAACTAGCTATTAAAAATATAAACATGCTATCTACTTCTTCTAGGTAGTTTTATTGATCTTTTTTATATGCAGTCCACACTTGAAAAATGTATTAACACCATTCTTCAATTACCTCATTTTTTTCCACATTCGCTAAATTTTCCAACATAAGAATCATCATAATTCTATAATATATAAATGATCCACAACAAATTAATTTTAATACATTAAATTTTTTTGTAATTTAAAAGTGCATATTGTTGACATACCATCTCAGAATCATTATAGATAACGATGTCCTTCATGAACCTCATGACACAGAAGCCACAATCCAAGCTGTTTTTCATTTGTCTTGGACACTACAAATTAAAGAATTGATGAATATGTATTAATGCATTATATTTCAATTTAATAAATGATTCCAATTACCTTTATTATATTCCAAGTGTAGGTTGCATTAAAATTTGTAAAGGACCTTGGAATTAATGGTTTTGTGTTAGTGCAATATAATACAATCATCCTAATAAAACAGTAAAAAAATATGTTAGTATGGAATTTAAATAAACAAATGAATATGTGAAATACTTTATGCACTTACATATTAATCAACTCTAATAAAATTTATCTATCTCCTAGTTGCCCTCCAAGAAAATTGAGATAATATATCTTTAGAGTGTTGCCAAATGGTTCGGCGGCGATCAACATCCAATGGTTCCTAATAGTATTAACAAGTGTTACAAAATTATAATTAATGGATTAAATTAAAAATAAAAAATTATTAAGATAAGTAAGAAGTATGTTATCCTTGACAATATGTTATTATGAATAATATTCCCTTTCAAGCCCTTGTTTTGAAATTTTCACTTAATGCCTTTTCTTGTTTTAAAATTTTATCACTTTTAATTAAGGTATGTGCACCCATTTCACGAGAACTAACAAATAAGAACTTCAGTTGTAGATCAAAAGAGATAACAAATTTTTTATACAAGCACCTATTATAAATATTACAAATAGATTAGTTTATATTTAAAATATTAACTATTCGTATATGGGAAAAAATTATCATATGTATAAGCTAAGAACAGTGAGACTAGTCATATCATGTTAAAGCACTTCATCAATAATATCAAGTGAAAGCATATTATATCAGCCTTTGCCATATATACCAGTCTCAAACGGGATTTGTAAGATCGGAGGATTAGACCTATGAATCGTTGCATATGCCTAGAGTAAATTTCTGTGTTGACTTGGCAATTGAGGCTCTTGCTCAGACACAGCTTTATTGGAGACAATTTTTTTTAAGGAGAGCCTAGATCAAGGTATCATCTTTTTCTTGAACCCTGTATCTTTACTAGTTATTTTTAGACTTGGTATCCTAACTTGACGAGCTTACCTTCCAACAAAACCACCCATTTCCTCTCCAACAATCCATGCGTTCTCGGTGGGTATAGGTAGCGGATAATTTAAATCTTTTAGCATATCAAATAGCAATACATACATAGGACGCAGGGAATGTCATATTATGTAGCATGTCGATAGAACTCATTTGTTACCCACTTTTATTTGCCAATTAGGACCTTTTTATTAATAATTTATCACCTTCAAGTGCACATATTGCATTAAATTTGAAATTTTCTCTAAGTTTCTTGGTTTAGTGCACTATGGATATTTTGGTCCAAAAAATAAACTTTTGAGAAAATGTACAAGAAAAATTGAAAAAGTAAATTTTATATCCAGTTGATGAGTGGTGAAATTATATTTTTAAAATTTATTTTAGTTTGGGAGTAATTAAATAAAAAAGTCAACACTTTCTTAAGTATTTTTGTTTGATCTAGTTTTTAGGTTGTCTTTGTGTGAAAATTTTTATATAATTTTGTGCAGCCTAGAACTTACTTAATTTAATAAATTCTCTCTTCTAATTATAAATTTAATTCTGAACATTAATTAGATTTTATTATATCACATGTTGTTTGTAACATCCCGAAATTTTAAGACTCAAATTTATTTTAAAAAAATAAAATAAAATATCTATAATTAAATTAAAATTAATAATAATTTAATAGAGATCTAGAGTTTGAATTTTACTAAGCAAAAGTTGGGTTTTATTTTATTTTTAACTATAGAAAAAATTGTCAAAGTTGACCCGAGCTTTTGTGCTATAATAAAAAATGTTAGGCCCTTTCTTGTAATTTTTCTCAAAATGTTAGATCGGCATTTTTAAGAGGAAATAGAACGCAAAAACTGAATTTGGAAAAGGAAATAACAAAGAGCACAAGAGAGTGAGAGGAAGAAGAGAGGAGAAAGAGAGGGAGTTAGACTTGGATCTAGGAGGCTTTGTGACTATTGCGAGCTCGACTACACAATAGGTAAACTCCCTACTTCAATCCTCTTCCTTCCCTCTTGATTTTCTTAAATTTTTAAAAGAGAAAATTTTTAAATTTTGATCCCAAAGGCTTTATTCTTGTAGGCTTTGGTTTCTTGGGATCCTAAGGAGGATGTTTTGAGTTTCTATATAGTGATCTAATATTTTGAGTAAATAATTAGATGAAAAGAGGTGGTTTGGGCACAAGTCAAACCCCAAGAGGTTGGGTTTTCTATTGATTTAGTTATAATTTTGCTATTTGAGCCCAATAAGATTTAAATTAAGGTTTGGTTTTCATTATAAGGGCTAATGGTGAAAGTTAGTGATACTAAGTGAAGGTTTTTAATTGATTAAAAATTATATGAATTGGAAATTAGCCTAGTGATGGCTAATAAATAGTTTTAGTGGTTAAGTGATTGTGGTTGGTTTAATATATGGACCATCGAGATGGATTATGGCTCATTAACCCAAGTTGTGTGATATGAGCTATAGTCTTCATTAATGCTATTTATCATGATAAGTGATGTGGATCACTTATATATTGTAGGGCTTGTTGGTGGAACTTATTAAGAAGTTAAGGAACAAGCCAAGTCCTATTTTGTAAAAGAGGAACCCTTTTGGTACTAAAGGGTTGAGATAACAGGGAAATTTATATTTCTTATTGCTTTATTTAGCTATTTTTGATCTAGCATGCATTACATGTTTTAAATAATCGAATGAAAATGAAATGTGTTTTAGAAGGGTTTATGTGGTATTGCTTTAATAATAATGCATCTATGTTTACTATCTATTTAATAATGATGTTACTTATCGAAATAAGATTATTAGCATACATTGTGATCAAAAAAACAAGGAGTTGCACTTAGGGAAGTGCAACTAGGTTTGGTACCTTAGATAGGCTAAGGAACTACTTAAGAGATGAATTATGAGTATTATACTACCTTGAGTATTGAAGTGGTCAATATTCGAGAAAAGTAGAAAAAGGGTAAGAGGCATGATCTCGGTGGGAGTTCACTAGTGGGGAGATGTGGTCTTGTGATATTCTATGACTCACTGTCAGTACTCAGTGTTGCCTTTTGTATTGTGGGCTCAGTATACTAAAGTTGTTAGTGAATTGAGTGTTCGACACCTCTCAGTGGGAAAAGGAATCCGGCATATGAAGTGTGAGGTTGAGTGCCTAGCCTAAGGTAACCCTCACATGAAGAGTAAGTCGAGATTTCTCTGGGAAGGAGTTAGCTTTGACTGCTCAGGATTCACGTCGAAGGAGCACAAGCGGTTCTTTGAATCAGATCATGCTTTAGTTTATATGTTGTGCCTGTATAGGTACAATGGGTACAAGATTTACCTACAAACTAAAGAGTGCCAGGGGCATTCTATTGGTTAGGAAAGGCTATATCGGCCAATCTCATGCATTCAAGTATTTTAATTGGTTAATTATATGTTATTTTGAATCTATTATTTATTTACTTGACCATGGCTTTCCTTGTAATAAGGAATATTGATTTCTCTGTTACTGAGACTGTGGTTGTCTCATCTCTTTCTTTACAATATTTATAGGTTCAAGCGAAGGATCCATTGGTGGAAGGGGAAAAGAGCTAAGCTAGGGGTTTGCTTGTGATTTGTAAAGAACTACAACCCCTTTCTTTTGAGTAAGTACATTGTAATGTATTTAGGATTAGGGTGCCAGTAGGATGTGATTATGTATATGTATGTGAATTTATGTGGATTGTATGGCTTGTGTATAAATTTTTGTTTGCTTGTAAACTTGTGGTTAGGAAACTTGGCTATGGTGTGTGGTTTTGATGGATTTATTTAGTAGACCAAGTTTCCACTACAAGCAAATATTTATTTTGGCATATATGTGACTTCACAAGTAAATGCAAAGTGATTGCATTGCAAATGGTGTGCTATGGGCAAAAATGCAACTTGGATAGAGAGGGTAGGTGCGTGGGCCCTACAAAGATCTCTGAGGCAAGTGAAAATGTTTAGCGTGTGTATTCATATGTGTATATGATATTTAGAATGGTTTTTGGCCACTCTTGTTTGATTTGTGAATTTTGGGGACTCAGGGTCCATTTTGGAAAATGGCACCTGGGTGGTCAAATTTTGGTATAAAGGGTTTTTCTATCATTTAAATATTCTATCAGGTGTTTTTAGTCCTAATTGACATGTCCAAAGTATTCTCACAGGTTTATGACTATTAGGATGAGATTTAAACAATTTTGAAAATGGATTTTACTAAAAAAACTGCACTTTTGCATCCGGGTGTTCAAATCTTAATTCGGCAGTTAGATTTCTCTAAAATATGGGTCACAAGTAAAAACTTTTATAAGCTTTGTGTGGGCTTTGGAATCATGTCGATCGAACATCCGACAGAGAAACGACGCACTCCAGAATTTGGTTCGGAGGAGCTGTCATGATAGCAACAGTAATGATGTTGCAACATGCATGAAATTTAATCCATCTGTTAGATCTTTTCAATATTTGGTATTCTAATAGTACTCTTTAAAAGTGACATGTAGGCTTTGGAATCACTTCGATCGGAGGTCGGATGATGAAATGGTGCACTTCAGAAGTTAGTTTGAAGATACTGTCATGACAGTATCTTTTTACCCTGCTTTTGCCTAATTTGCTTCCGTCCACTATAGGTAAAACCTATAAATTTTTTTAAAAAAGGTTTTAAATGTTTATTTTTCAATCGTGTATCTGTTTAGTGATTAAATGATTTGTTTCTTAAGTTGGTTTTAGGATCAATTCCTTAACCACACTTAGTTTATTTAAATTATGTGATTGTTAGATAATACTCTGGAAAGTATTACACTGTTTAATTGAATTATGTAATTTATGTGACATACATGGCATGTGACTTGTGCATCAATTAGGCAATTGAGGTCAACACTTCTTGAGGTCAATGGCTGAGCATTTGTATGTGATTTATGATATTTTTGGGAGAGTAAATCGGCTCAAAATGTGAATGACACATGAAAAATTAGAAATACATTGGAATCATCTACAAACCAATAGGAGGGTGCCACCTTGCAAGTGTGATAAGGCTCCCATTTTCTTTTTATTTTCTTTTTCTATTTTTTAATTGAGTATTCAACTGAAGGGAAACACTAGATGCACATTTATTCAGCCCCAATTTGAAATCCAACACTCATCTCATTCATCTTCCACATTCTCCCTCTCTCTCTTGTTCATAGTGTTCTTCATTTTCTCTCTTTTGTTCTTCATTTTCTAGCACCCTAGCCTCTATTTTTAGCCACTAAACCTCTACAAAACTCACACCATTCTTCTCTTCTCCTCAATTTCGTCCTCACCCTTCCATTTTCACAAGGATTGAAGCTCATTTCCATCATTCAAGAGCTATAGAGTTTAGCCTTCATAGGCAATTACAAGGGTTCTTGAATATGATGAAGATTGGCTAAATTTTTTGGTGGAATCCTATAGAGATGAAGATAGAGGATGATTCTGGAGCTTAAAATTGTTGAGGGAGGATTTTGAGTGAATTACTTAGCTAATTTCTTCACCAATTAGGTTAATTGACTTAGGATAATTTTCTTAAGTCATGACAGCTTTAGTCAAAGGAAAAAGGAAGCTAAACTTAGCCTAATCATGAAAAGATAATGAGTCCAAAATCAACTAATTTGTAGGGTTCCACTCTTGTAAAAAGGAAAGTTCATTTCGCTCACTTTATTTAGCATTTTATTTACTTGCACATTAGGTAATTAGTTTAGATAATTAGGTAACTAAATTTCTATAACTTTAGGTGACTTATTTCACTAGATAACTTTTAATTAGATTAAAATCATTCCTTTAGAGATGATCTAAGGTTGGCCCTATATTGCATTAGAGTTATTTTTAGTTTAATTTTGAGAATAAGTGACTAAAACCCTATCACATATCTCCCAGCAAATTAAACACCTGACCTATAGCAACCACATGCTGGTTCAGGCTATTTGCCAACAACTCACATATGCTCTCATCCTAAATTAATAAGTAATATACTATTAAAGTTATGAAAAATAAAAATAGTAAAACATAAGTGAAATAAATTAATAATATTTTACCTCAGAGAGATTTTTAATAGGTTGCATTACACTATAATTACCTTTTCTACTAGGACTAATATGAAACTCTACCTCCTGCCTCTCCTTGTCCTTTAGCAAAGCTTCAATCATGTCCCGTTGCCTAGATAGCTACTCTTTTAGGGTGACAATCTTAGCCCTTGCACCCACATCCTCTGTTGACTTTGTCTTCTTCTGTGACTCGAATAATTTTTTTCTTTTGAAACACCAAAGCCATATCCCCTAACTCGACCAGGGTGTTTAGGATTACCCAATACCTTGCCCAAGATATCATCATCAAGTGTCTCACTTTTCTCGACCTCAACCTATATAATATATAGTAAGAAAGTTAAGTTAGTTGATTGATTATAAAAAAAAAGTTAAATTAATGTTCATCTCTACATACTCCTCAACCTTTACAGAGTTGTGTAGTACATATAAGTATGCTTGTTCCCATTATAAGTTTGAAATTGTAACTACTTTATTGTCCGTAATTCCTTCCCTATCAGTTTTCCCATCATGCTAAGAATTTGAAAGACCAATATGGTTGACATTTGATAAGTACTTAGTATAAAATCCAATTGCTTCCTCATAAAAATGGTTCAACGACACAACCTTTAGGCTGAATCTAATTTTTAACATATCCTTTTAGTATTTTTATATAATGCTCAAATGGATACATCCATATCAAGAAAATTAGGCCACACATTTATATCTTTTTAACCAAAGGAATAGTTAGGTGCACCATTATGTAGAAAAATATAAGCAAAAAATACATTTCAAGTTCACACAAGATTAACACAATTTGACTTTGTAATCTTGGTAACTTTTTTAGGTCAATCACTTTACTACATATAGACTTGAAGAAGAAACACAATTTTGTGATCGTGGCTCAAACCATATTAGGTAAAATAAAACGTATAGCTACTAGAATAAAATTTTCCATCTGGCACAAGGCCCTTAGTGTTTGAAGAGTACCCCTTTAGAAGTTTAACAGTAGCAAGTGAATAACAAAAAGTTTTTTTTTTTCTAAACAGTATATGAGCCGCTACAAGAAGAAATGTACGACTTCCCTTTTCTTGCGGAGCCAACTCTTCCCTTATCTTTTTAGAAATCATATCAAGTCTTACCTTGATATCATCTTTGGTCTTTCCTAGAATATGAAGTAATGTACCAATTAAATTATCATACACATTTTTTCAATGTACATGACATCAAAAAAATGTCTCATATATAAAGATTGCCAATATGGTAGGCCGAAAATATAGACTTTTTCCTCCACCCACATGTCTCAAGATGCTTTACAAAGGTTTTCCAAACTTGATATTCAAATTCTTCACCTTATCAAAATGTTGCTCACCTGTCAGTGGCAAATGTGCCTTACTTTCTTCTAAATTCCCATTGAAAGCCTTTCTTAAGCGCCAATAATAATGATCAGGATGCAACCATCTGTGATGTTCGAGATAGATATTCTTCATTTCATGTTCTAATCTCACTAAATATGTGCCCTCTTCATAAATAGGACATCTAAGTTTTCCTTTAATACTATACCATGACAAATTATTACATGCTGGAAAATCATTGATTGTGCCAAACAACAATGCTCTCAAATTAAACCTTTCTTCTCTATATCCATCATATACCTCAACATCGTGCTTCCACAACAATTTCAAATTTTCAATTAAAGGAGCCCAATATATGTCTATGTCATTTCTCAATTGTTTTGGCCCTGAAATTAAAATAGATAGCATCATATATTTTTGCTTTGTACATAACCATGGAGGTAAGCTGCAAATTACCAAAATAACTAGCCATGTATTGTGAGTGCTACTTTGAAGCCCGTGTGGATTCATTTTATCAATAGATGATATGAGGTAAAGGTTTCTATCTTCTGCTCTAAAGTTAGAGTAATTGAGATCAATTTTTTCCATTGAGAAGAGTCAATTGGATATCAAAGCTTCCTATCTTTTCATCCATTCTTCCGCATGCCATGTCAAATTCTTTACAACCTTTGCACTACTGTACAGCCATCTAATCTAGGTGTAATGGGAAAGTACCATAACACCTTCTCTGGACTTTTCCCGTTCTCTTTGTAGCACGAGACATTATATTTTGGATACTCCATTAATGATGCATATTCATTTTAAATAATATACAATCATTAGGATAGGCATGTATTTTCTCATAACTTATGCCAACTAAGCGTAGCATATGTTTTACCTCATACATAGTCCTTGGAAGCTTATTGTTCATAGATCAAAGTTGTTTTATAAGTGTAAGATTTTTTGTAAAGCTCTCATCACTCCATCCATTGCTCACTTTCAAGTTGTAAAATATCAACACCATCAACAATTTTGTGAATTCGATGTAACCAGTATATAAGGGCTTCTTTACGTCATTTTTCAACATCTCTAACATTTTAGGACAATCGTCAAGTTCCTTTTCAATTGCATAGACCATCTCTGTATCTGTGTCATAATCATTTGATTCAAAGCTTCCTTTATACTCCCAATTACTAGTACACTCGTCGTCTCCAGTCTCTCCATGCTTATGCCAACACTTGTAATTTTCATCAATTATATGGCATACTAAATGGTCTTCCAACTCAAATCCACTAATTTGCTTTAAAAGATCACGTCTTACACAAGGGCACACTATTCTTCTAAGGTTTTTTACATGCTTGAGAGCAAACTTCATAAACTCTTTTACATCATTCAAATACTCTTTACTTAATTGATTGGCAGATATCTATTCTTTATCCATAACTTTAATCCAGAAAAAATTCATTCAAGAAAATGTGATCATGACTCATGAATATAGAGAGGAAAGGAATAATGGAAAGATGATCAAAAAAAGAAATTGACTGCCCTATATATAATATAGAGTAATTAAAGAATTATGAGTCATAATGCATGAGCATTTACATATTCCTTAAACGCTAAAAAAATTCAGCAGCATAACGGCATAAAGAAAGTATTTCCCAAGCTCAAACCCTCTTTTCAATCCTAGCATCTCACTCAATAAACTAATTTCAACCATATACAATCACAACAGCAACAAAATCCTCACAAAATAGCATGTTCAAATTAACTCTAATTATTATAAAATTACATCTAAAATTCGTTAAAAATCATAGAAACAAGAAAAAACACCATAAACATCATTTTTAATCAATGTTTTCTGTCTCATTGATCATGTTAAGGTTACACATATCCTATATTAGTAATTTCAAGCTACAAAAACATCATTCTTTAGCAAATGTAAAAATCTCAATAAAATAGCAATGATTTTTAGAGAAACTGCACATTAGTTTTGATAATCTAAATCAACTCCAATTGTAATGAAAATTGGCACACTAGTACATTTCAATATATAGTTTTGAATGATAAAACTACTCTTATCAAACAAAGCATGAAATTTAAATTAAAAATTATTGAAATAAATCAGTCAAAATTCATAGAAAAATACAATCATCATAAATAACTCATTTTGATAACTCATTTTCATCTTAACAATTATCCTAAGGCTAACTATATCATCTACTACCATTCTTAAGTCAATAACACATCAAACATTAACAATTTTCAACACCCCACAATATCAAAATGGGCAACAGATGAGCATAAACTTAAATAAGAAAAATCAACTAATAAAACAATCCATAACATTAAATAAATCAATTCTATAACCTAGAAATCTAAGGATATTGGAAGAAAATAAAGAAAAACCATAGAAATCACACACCTGTGTGCCTTAGAGAAGAGTGGATTGAAACCCAAAGAGGAAGAAACCCAAATAGCGAACGACAGTGTAGAAGGTAGCGGCTTAACATCAAAGAGGACAACTGTGGTTGACGACAACAATAGAGGAAGATTGTGGGAGTTCTATCGATTTTGTGTGCAAGTGGAGAAGAGGGGAGATGCGAAGATGAAAGTGCGGGAATGAAAAAATGAGCAAGCAAAACTGATTAATAAAAGGGAATAAATGATGGACTTTTTAATGTCCGTCATTTATTCAATAATATATTACAAGTGTTTTAAACACCTATCATATATTGAGATAACTTTAAATGACAGATGTTTAAAATACCCATTATTTAAAGTTTAAATTTTTTATTTTTTTAACTTCAAAAATCAAAACATTGTGGACCTTTAAATGATGAGTGTTTAAAACACCAGTCATTTAATCTGAAATCTTTAAATGACGAGTGTTTTAAACACCCATTATTTAAAGTTTAAATTTTTTTATTTTTTTAACTTTAGAAATCAAAACGTTGTCAAACTTTAAATGACGGGTGCTTGAAACATCCGTCATTTAAAGTTTGACAATATATGACGGGTGTTTAAATACCCGACATATATTGTTTAAAATTTTTAAAGCTTTTTTTGGTCTAAATTTTAAACTTTATGTGAAAGGATTTTTAAAATACCCATCTTATATTTAAAAGAAATAAATGATGTGTATTTTAAAAACCTATTATTTATTACCTGACCATCACCTGCCTCTCTCCATACATGACGTGTTTTTTTTTAACCATCATTTTTTGTAGCATCTTATATTCAAATTTTTGTAGTAGTGATTTTCAAACAATAACAATGTCAATTGAACTTAGATTGAAATCAATTTAAAATGAAACAAAAAATAGAACTCATTAAAATTAGGGAAAAGATTCTAATAATCACCAAGAAGTTTCATGAAATGTAAAAATAAGTCTGAAATTAACTTTATTAACATTCTTGCTTAGTTGCTGAGTACTCGTTCACATTTCTATCTACAAAAAATCAAAGAAAAATAATTTAGTTAATAATAAATATCTTGTTAATTATGAATAAATTCATCAGTTTAAATTCTTCATCTAAGAAAACAATAACTGAACAGTACCTATTGATTTTCTGTAGCTTGGGAGATGAGAACAGGGGACAAATCTTAAAGAAAAGGGGCAACCAAATTAAAGTTACCGTTGCTTCCTTGCTTCTTCTTTAAGAAGAAATTTACCTGTTGAATAAATGAAATTATAAAAATCTTATCAAAATGCACAAGGTCACTGTCACTTAGCCAACCACAATCAAGAAACCAATGAATAGATGAGAGAACGTATATGCTTCAAGTCAAGCAACATGAAAAAAAATTATTTATGTGGTTGCAGCTTTTAGGAGCAGTAACTGCAATATTAAAAATGGTGGAAAATAAAATATTGTATTTGGTAGCAAGTTTTAGATTTCATAAAATAAACATAAAATGAAAAAACTAAATAATATTTTATAAAATAAAGATGAATTAACTCATTTGGAGGGGCAAAAAAAAAAAGAACTGCACCCAATTATTTCCATCCTCACGTGACAGCTTCTCCAAAAAAAAAATTATAGTTTTGTTGGAAAATTTCCAAATTGAAAGCTAATCATGGAACAAAGCATAGCAATTGCCTTTTGGGAACCTATGCGTGAATTTTTGTAGAATAAAAAGAAGAAGAAGCATCCGAATTGAAGAAGCCCTTCCTTTGATGACTTTAGTGGGTTTTCCAAATATTAATTCCTCCTTATAATTGCAAGGATTCTTCTAAAATTATTTTTAATGCAATCTCATCACAGCCTCACCTTCTCACTTTCCTCTCCTAGAAATTGGACCTAGCCATTTATGTGACAGTCCTGCCGAACATGCTCAGATATAGGGTTTAGTTCAAGGGTTGTATTTAGGAAATAATATAACAATTATGCTTAATATTTTTTTAGGAAGATTTCTCACATTTTTTACTAAAGAAAATACTACTTTTAAAATGTTATAGACATAGTTCATGGAGATTAGTATAGATTATAGATAGATATTTAGATATATTGTTATTTTTTATTAATATGTTAAAAAAATATTTATTAAAGACTCAACGACCCATGCGCAGATGAGATCAAAGAAGAGATCAAGCATATTAGAGCAATGCCTTTCTTCTTTTTGTCTGTATCTTCCTTATATTAGAGTAAGGTTGATTCATGTTCTTCAAGGCTTTCAAAGAGTGTAGCTACCAAACTCATTGATGCTCCTTGTGCCTCAATAATAGTAGTGATTTTGGTTGCCATTTCATTGGAAGACTCTTGAGGGTTTTTCTAACTTGTTCAGCTTAAGTGTAAGTTTTGCCCAAATTTATCAGATGATTGATAATATGAGTAAAACATATTTGCATATTTTTGATTGCTTCTCCTTCCTTAATCTTGAATGTCTCATATTCATGAATGAGACTACTCCTCTTGTTTTCCTTAACACCATCAGTTCCTTCATGAGCTTGTCTCAAGGCATCCCACATTTCTTTTGCAGTACGTAATACAGTGAGTAACATGATAATATTCCATTTTGTTGAGTGCACAAGCAATTGTAAGTTTTGTCTTAGTGTTGAGATTCAATCTTCTTTTGTCCTCATTATCCCATTTATTTTTTATCTCATCAGGCCATCATCTCCAAGGATCATAGGGACATATGAACCTCTAGTAACGATATCCAACATCTCAACATTTTAAGCTTTAAGATACATCATCATTTTGCTTTTTCAGAAGGGATAGTCTTCTCCTCTAAATGCAAGAGGCCTTGTTGTTGACATACCTTCTCCTAAATTGTCATCTACAAAATTAGCCATTAGTAAAATCTTTTACTCAAATAGTTAAGTGAAGAATGAGCAAACAGACTCTAATACCCATTGTAAATGCCCCAATAAGGGGTAAATTGGGCTAATTAAAAATTTAAATAAAATTTAATAATAATAATAATAAGTGAGCTGAAAGAACGAAATCACCGATCATGTGAGTTAGATGAGTAAAGCTTGACACAAGTGATTTATCCTAGTTTGACTCCTACCACTTGAGTCTACGTCCACTTCCCAAGAACCTTATAAGATTTCCAACTATATTACCAAGATCAATCTAGGCTCTTGGTTGCCTCAGTACATAAACAAACTTCTTAATAAGTCTGAAACTCTCCCCCTTACAAAGGTAATGATAAGTCTCCTTAAGCTCTCTAAGCTTAAGTTCCTCTATTTTGAAGATGTAAAATAGGGATAAACAGAGTAAGTTCAAGAATGAACTACTGCTGCTTTTAAACTCTCTTTTTAGAGTATATGTATAATCAATGAAGCTCTCTAACAATAAATGATATACAGAAAATAGGAACGCTTTGATGCTCAAATAAATGCAGAATGTTCTTGTTATTCTTGTTGTTCCTTTTTTTCTTCAAGTTTTATAAATGAGGCTGTTTATAGTTAAGAATCATAAATGATCTATTAGTCTCATATTGGACCGCTTTTCTTGTATTCATTATTTGAATCCATTGTATCTTTGGTTTTTTTTTGTTTTTAAATTTCATTCTAGCGGCTCCATCTATACCCCAAGTTAAACTGATCCTCTTTATAGTCTAGAAAGGGTAAGTCTTAATTTCATTTGCAAAGATAACCATTTTATGATTCTTTCCTTCCACAACTTCTAGGGAGTAAATTTTGCATTTAACAAGTAAAGGGAAGAGGAGGAAGCTATTAATGATTTAAGTAGAACAACTAGCAATTGTTCCTTTGAAGTCTGTAGAACCCATGCCAAACATTAAAAATTTCTTTAAGAGGATCAGACCAAAATATCAAGAAGCGCGCAGCCCAACTACCCAAGATGAAGACAATGTTAATAGATTATGAACAGTACAATTCTCATTCCAACACATTAGATTAGGTAGACCAAACCAACTCCAAAGAAAGAAAAAAAAGGTTTCGTTTCAATGTATATTTTGGGATATCAATAGTCATTTTGTATGATATTTCTTTGAAATTCTGCCATTATGGAGCTAAAGTTTTATTCTATTCAGGAAAATGAAACGACATTGGCTGGAAGGGCAATGAGTGATGTTTGTGAAAAACTACCAAGAATATATAAAACCGCTGCACAATGCTGCTGATAAGGATCGGTAAGATTGTATTCTAAATCAATTAATAATTTGATCACTTGATTTTAGTTGCCTTACATTTCATAAATAGCAAAAATTTCCCTCAACTCTCTTAATATAGTATTCTCCCTTCCATTAAAAAATAACGTTGAAATTAACTTCACATCTTTTTCTTGTGCCCAGATCACAAAAGCGTACTAGATTGCTGCTATTTTATATTTTAGGTGTTGGATGATGGTAGATAGGGATATAACTATAGGAAGCTTTTATCTAACAAATCAAATATCGTTGAAAATAAAAAATAAAAGAGAGGATAGAATCCCCTTTAATATGCTCCTGAAGTTTATATTTGCTGCAGCACCTGGAACTATGAATAATCAATGCAATGTGTTTAATTTATCATATATGAAATGAGGATTTAGATGGCATAAGTGTATCATATTTACAATTGTTCTGTCAATGGCTAAGGTAAATGTTGGCTTTTCTCTATAATTATGTAATTTATTACTTCTTTGAAATGAAGGTGGATGTGAATTATGTAACGTAGGCATTGCTTCAAGGGGCCAAAAATGTTGTGTCCTTGGCCTAGGTTTCTCTCTCTCTGTTCCTAGTGATTTATTTTAACTATAATCTCTTAGTGATGACCATGGACTTAAAGAGAAAAGCGGAACATTATTTTATGGTTTTAGTTTCCAATGTCTGATTATAAATTAACCTACCTAGCTTGGGAGCCTAAAGTAACATGGCATTTAACTTTTAAGAATATGACTATGAGCTCCATTTTGTGGGGATATTTGGGATTGCCATTTATTTTAGTATTATTGGCTTTAATCTTTTGGATAATGTGCTGTGTAGGATTTAATTGTAGGGAGGCTACCAATATTGCAACACATGAATGGTTTCACATTTCCAGTTACTTTATGATCTTGCCTTGGCTTTGTGTTTGAGGTTCGTCCTTCCCCTCAACCCAAAATCTTGAAAGAAATATTTCTTTCATTTTTTCCAATGGTCGAAAGACGTTATAGAAAATTGATGCTGTTATTAAGCAAATAAAATTAGAAAAAGATATTTCATATTAAAAAACATTTGGTTGACAACTCTATATACAAACTTATGTATATGCTCAAGTTATGATTAAATTAAATGTTTTTATAAGACAATTTACACGTTTTGGTTTTCTTTGGTAAGAACTAATTTAACATGCTCATGAAGAATTCCTGGGGGCATCAATTTTGAACCACTGAGTTCTTGGGCTAGAGACAAAGAGGAAAAGTGAAGGGAAAATTGAAATTGAAGAACTATTTGTCCAGAATGTGTTAGAGAAAAATGACTTGCTTCATGGTCTTGGTAAAGGATCTACTATAGCACTTCTTCCATAGAGGTTTAGAACTATAGATGTTTTGTCTTTTGAGAATATATAAGCTATATGAATGTTTGTTTCCTTTCAAAAAAAAAAAACAGCTGCACTTTTTATAGCAATCACCAGATTTGGAATTTTTTATATTCTACATTGGTCTATGTGCTAGAAAATTTTGTTTGCTACATTGGTTTATAACCTTTAGGTTTAATAGATGCAAAGCTGTCCAAAATTTTACAGTCCATTAGTCACTATTGTTTTGTTCTAAAGAAGCCTTCCATGCATTGTAATCAAGATTTTGGTTAGAAGTGTCATGCTTTGGAGAATTTTGCAGTTTGTTATCCTTGAAAGTTCAATTGCACTTTACTGAAACACGTGACTGGAAAAATTTATCTCAAATTTAAATATTTTTTCCCAAACTGCTACCAGAATGAGAAACCATGGCTTTGCTATCTCTTGCGTTGGGAAGACAAAAGAATAGGATCCTAAATCCTAATGATCTTTGCGGTAGAGGTAGATGAAGTCTTGTGGACATGCCAAGGAGTTCATGTAATAGTGTAATCCATCATATTTCACAATGCTTTCATTTGGGTTGTAATTGAATAAAATATTACCATGTAATCTGATTGCTTTTCATGATTAACTTTCCTATGAGAATGGTTCTTCCTTTTGTTCCTTATGTTCAAGAATTTATGATTAACTCATGCATTATAATTTACTACATCAAGTATTACATATGTGGTCTTCTGGCATGGAAGTTTGTAGGACAATTCATTGTTAAGTCATGATATGTTTTCAAGTAATCATTTTTTTTTATTTCATATTATGCCCTTATTTAATAATCATATATGGTCATTTAAATAATCTAGGGTTCAAGTTTATATTAAAGCAATAGACTCTTTTCCTTTACATGTGAGTGCAAAATTAATATATTGTGTTTTACCAATATTAAATGCCATTATTTTAAGTGAAAACTTTTCTTCTACCATTGAAAAGGAAAAAAAAAAAAAACTGTCCTTGAAATTCCCCGCGCAACGCACGGGGCCTCCCACTAGCAGTTCCTTAAATTATGTTATCAACGAAAGATATTATTAGTTATCTGTGCAAGTTATTGTTTGTAAAGATTTTGTACTGTGTTATACCAGTCCAGTTGTGTTAGAAATTACCATAGCAAGTATTTACTTGGTCTTTATTTTTTTCCCTTGATATCGACCAATAGGATACCATATTTTGTTGATTGATTTCTATAATATACTAACACTTAATGTATGAGAGTATGATTAACAGTTATTATTTTTTTACAGTCTTAGCAAATAGATATTTATTTGGACATTGATTTTAAAAAATTTATAATGTTGCACAGGGGAGATTAAGATATTGCAAAGTAAGAACTTCAAAACTAAGTTTAATTAAAAAGGTAGTGTGTCAGATCTTTTTTTATTGCTCTTCTCTCGAGTAATTAAAAAGATGCAATGTGTTGAATTGCTGTATAATTCATGCTCCTTGTGTTGCCTCTCATTGCTCGTTATCTTTTTTATCTAAAGGCAACCTGAAAATGATAATGTGGATAGTTGACAGAAAGTTAGGTTGTAAGCATGTTGCAAAGTTTTGGGAATAGCATCTATAGATTAAATTTTGATGCACCTCATGTTTTAGCCTACATTCATCTGCTAATAAAAGTAAATGCTTAATATTTAAAATAAGGAATTGAAATTAATGTTCTTTATATGTAACTACTATTTTTTTATTTCTTTAATAAATACAGAGTGTTTGTTCTCTTTATTAATTAACTTAATTAACTTAACGCTTAATGCTTTATTCTCTTCATTAATAAAAAAATAGCATATCAGACAAATACGGATGTAATCACTTCTAGGTAGAAGAACTCATCATTATATTGAAATTAGTAAAATTAATATTGGTATTTCAATGTGGAAAGGCGGCTAAATTTGTAGCAGCACAATTATTTTTGGAGTAATTTTATTGATTGCAATAAATTTTAATTTTCCTTCATTTTAATATAATCAAGGATGAAACTTCAAATCATTGACCGTAGAAAACTTATTTTGATTAATGATTTTGTTATAATTATTTATTTAATTATAATGTTAGTCTATTCTCTTAACTCCGCTTATATTTATAGCTGGTCCCAAGCCCGGGTAAAGGAGGAGGGTTGTGTTAGGCCATCAACAGCCAATGTAAAAATTTGTTGAATCTATCATGAACATGGACAATAGACGTTATAGAGCACAATGACGTCTTGCAATCCATGTAGCCGACCCCACCTAGTGAGATAAAGGCTTGTTGTTGTTGTTGTTGTTGTTAGTCTATTCTCTTGTACATGGCATGGGAGAGTAAATGCTAAAACTTGTATAAATGAAGAAAAATATATAAAAATATATTAAACATATACAGACAAAATCGCATCTAAAAGAAATGATATATTTTGACATTCAAATTAGTAAAATAGAAATTGGCATTTTTAGGTGAAAAACTATTAAATTTGCATGAGGCTCATTAATTTTGGAATAATTTCATTAAGTGCAATAATTTTTTAATTTATTTCATTTAAATATAATTAGTGAATAAAACTTTAAATCACTAATAAAAAAGAATTTAAGAACTTATTTGAGCATTTTGTTGTTTTACCTTTTTATTGTTTTATCTGTTCATTTCATACAAACAAAATTAATGAAATAAATAATTTTACAAACATGTGTGGTGGTGTTTTTGGTTGGGTTAAAATATGAATAATTTTAAAAACGTTTATGTAATATAATTTTTATGAAAGTTGATGCTCTCCGTGTATCACACGGGCAAGTAAATGCTATTATGATATTGTAAAGGGCATCAACATGTGTTTTTTTTTTTAAATTTAATATTTGTATATTAAGAGTTTATAGGGAACTCATAACACATTAAAAAAAGGCGTGGGAAAATAAAAATAATGTATATGAGATCTTTTTTTTAAAAAAATAGAAGATTTATTATTTGTTGCGCTGCATTTTGTATATGTATAAGATAATTAATTGTGTATAATATACAAATTTAAATAATAAATTATAAAAGGGTACATGCGCATTTTTGCCCTTGAAATATAAATTTAACATACAATCAATGTACAAGGTTAGCATTATAATTTTGATAAAGAGGGTAAAAATATTTCGTTTTAATAACTTTAAGAGAAAAATTGCTCTAACAAAATATTAGGGTATTGAGTGTTCTTCAAAAAATATTTTAAGAACAAAAATGCACTTAAGCCCATTATCAAATATAATGTAGGAGATTTAACTAGACTATTGTAAGATATTTTGTCACACAATATTTAAAGAAGTCATCAAATCTTAAATTTTTAAAAGAAATAAAGACGTGAGGAGTGTTTCAATTGTGAGAGTTATTTTAAAATTTTATAAGAAAATGTATTTTGATAATTTTTAAACATTAATATAATTCAATTGATATAATTGATATATTCATTAAAGAAATAGATTTAGGTTATTTAGTGAATCTAAATATAAGATAAATCATTATAGTTTACAATGATTCAATTATTTTTACAAAAAAAAAATATTAAAATATTATTTTAAAAGATTGAAGTTTTTAGTATTGAATTCTATAAACAACTATAGTCAATTATGGTTATAAAATTATGTTTTAATATATCTATTTTTTATTGTAAATGTGGTTGTAAATGATAAATATCAAATGTGCAATAAAAATATAAATAGAGAACTTATAATAAAATTGTAAATTTAATTTTCAAAAATTAAAAAAATTCAAGCTTGCATCCATTGAAATTTAGGTCTACATACACAAGGCAATAAATTATGGAGTAGAAATTTTTTTTTATAAAATAAATTGTTTATTTTTATGCATAAGATGTATTTTTAATTTGTTAACCAGTAAAGTAAATTTTAAACTAAAATAAGTTGGTGTTCATATATTTAATATTCAAGGGGTAAAGAATTTTCGAATAAAGTATGCTGTTTATTTTTAAAAGGATAATGAAACTTTGAATTCCTTAAATTTTCTTAATTATTAATTTAGTTTCTCAATTTTAATTTTAATCACTTTAATTCCTTACATTTTTTTTAAGTTTTCACTTTAATTTTTTAGGTTTTGAAACAAAAATTGACCTTTAAATTAATATGATTTATAAAGTATACTGATGATCTGGCATAACATATGATTAAATGAAAATAAATTTACCTTTAAGTCAAATTAGTTTTATCATTAATTTACATGGCTGCTAATCTAATATTTTTTTATCTATGTTAGGAAATTTTAATGGTATGTTACATCTTCTTCAAACAATAAACTTAAAAGACTAAAATGTTATTGAGAGAAACTTAAGGGACTAAAGTTTTATCATCACTTTTTAAATATGCATTAGGTAATAAATTATAAAGTAAAATGAGCTATAATCTGTTTTGAATGATAGTATTTTTAACATATTTTTTATTTATGTACATTATAATTTAATTTTTAAATTTTAAACCAAAGTGCAAGAGTCATAAATTTTGTTTAAAAAATATGTCATTTATATTTTTAATGTACACAGTTGAAAAGGTGAAAAATTCTATAATAAAAAATTGTGTGAATGTGAAAATTATTTTTGAAAGAGTTATTTTAAATTGTGCTGAACAATACTTGAATTTGACTTAGTTACATAATTATATAAAAAATTATGTTATTTACATTTTTCATATGCACGATGATAAGAAATTAATCCTTAAATAAATTAAGTGATTATTTGAATTTACAAGATATCACTGTTTAACTAGAATATATTGTTTAAATTTTAATTTATGTGGAGATCACATATAAAAAATGTTTATATTTCTTATATGCACATGATACTATATTTTAAAATAATTTTTGTAAAAAAAATAAATTGTTATCTTTTTTTTTCGGTAAAATGCTATCTATTTTTTCATCGTTATCATATTTTCCAAAAACAAATGTCATGTGTTGTGTGATTAATTGAACTATCATTTCAATTAATCACTTTCACTTAATGTAACATTTCATATAGTAAAAAATTATTTTCATTTAACAATGAAATACTTTCTGCGCAAAATAATAAAATATTTTTAAACAACATCCATGTATAAATAACACTACTAAAATACAATTTACAATATCAGGTTTTAAGACTACATAAAAAGAATATAAAATTAAAAATATGTCGTTTATTTAATAATACATTGCTGAAATAATATTGAAGAATTAGGATGTATAACAATAATAAGCTAATAACCTGTGATATTTTGACAAACTTCATTTTTATTAAAGTATGTTAATTTTTTCTTACAGGTGAAAGTTTATTAACACAGCTTTATAATTAGAAAAAAGGACAGTACTATGAATGAATATTCCGTCAATTAATGCATCAACATATCCTTTGTATTGAAACTTAATATGATTTGAAAGAATTTAACAATATTAAAAATGATATGGCGAAGAATGGTTTTAATTTTTTGGCCAACAAATTACGCATGCAACGCACAGGTACCAATTCCTAATTATAGTTAAATCAAATACTTAACTAACAATATAGCATACCTTCTATTATGTATAAACTCTCACTTAGTCAGATTTAGTGTTAAGTCAATTATCTTAATTTTAGTTAACAAAGCCTGAAATGCACAAAATTTCTCTTTATTTTATAATCATCAAAACTAGGGTTTAACATATTTCTTATTGCATCATCAAATAATTAATAATAGAAAATTATTAGAATGGTTGAATTTCTTTTTTAAAAGTTGAATGTCTCAGAACTTGCAACTTTCTTTTATGCAAGGCTACATGGATAAGGGAGATCCTATTTATAGTTACCAATTCTGTCAAACAATATGTGGCAAAGCGAAAGGCTTGAACAAGTTTCAAATTCTGAAGAACCTCAATTTTCAATATGTTGCTGTCATAGAAAAATAATTGTTCCTCCAATGCAAGAAGCCCTAGAAAAATTGAGACATCTATTCTGTGATAAAAAGTCAGCTGAATCTAAAAATTTCCATGCAAATGTTAGAACTTACAGCAATATGTTTTGTTTTACTTCAATGGAAGGAAAAATAAAATCATCCTATAAATTTAGATGGGAGAGGTCTATACACTTTTGTTATGTCTAGACAAAACTAACATCAAATAGGCAGCTTTTTGCCACCAGAAGGAGGATAGCCAATATACTTTCAGTTGTACATTTACTAAACTAAAATGAAATATCAAATAGAATATTAGCTATCAGGTAAGCAAGTAGTGTTAATAATGATATTATTTATTAAGTTCCTTTATGCTACATTATTCATCGCATTACAACATACACAAGAACTAACAAACTTTTTCTTGATCCATGCATTCTAAATTAGCAAATGCTCAAGGAGCCAAGAAATAGAGACAAGGATAGTTTTAACGATAAAAGAAGATATTGACAAGAATAATTTATTTGTGCAAAAGTATTGATTAGCTTCAGAAATTATTCAGAATGATCAAAATGAAGAGGTTAAAATTTGCTTATTAAGAGGAACAAGACAAGCGGGTCAAAATTACAACTTACCAACTACTTCAGAGGTTACAGCTTTAGTAATAGGGGATTTTGATAAATCTTACTATAAAAGGAATATTATAATTGAGAAAGAGGCGGGTTATTTGAAAAGGATTGATGAGCTCCATAAATCATACCTTCCACTGCAACACCCAATTGTCTTTGTATATGGAAATAATGGATATGATCCAAGGATACCTCACTGACATACTACTAGTAGAATTCGAAAGAAGAAGAAATATCTCACCATCAGAGAATACTTGGCATATAGGTTAATATCTAAACAACATGAGAATTCAACATTACTACATGCAAAAAAAACTATTGCAACAATTCATAGTTGATGGTTACTCTATGATGGAAGGTTAATGACTTGATTATACCAGGCACCATTATCAATAGCTTAGAGTTGATCTTTATAAGGGACTTTCTAATGCAATACTAAGAAGGGAGACAAATGCTTCCTCAACAAGAAAAAGAATTATACTTCCATCATTATTTACTAGAGGGGCAAGATACATGATCCAAAATTATAGAAATATGCATAGGTGCTAGCTTTCCAGACATTTTTCTCGCATTTACATGTAACCTTGCATGGCTTGAGATAAAATGTTTTTTGTCAAGAAAACAAAGTGTCACCTGCTGATTGTCCAAATATCCTGTGTAGATATTTTAAGTTTAAGACGAAGGTCATAAAGGAAGAAAAAATATTCAACTTAGTTAAAGCAGGTATTGTTTATCACAATGTCAACATATTTTACGATAAATATCAATTAGAAAATATATCACTTTACTATTCAGTATTATTATAATTAATGTACTCTTCTCATTAATATTTAAATAAAATCAATAACCATCTTTCCTCATTTTAAAGAAATTTATACAATAGAATTTCATAAAAGAGGGCTCCCTCATGCTCACATTGTATTATTTTTGGAACCTGAAGATAAGCTAAAAGGTTCTAAAGATGTGTATGAAATCATGTGTGTAAAAATTCTAGACAAAGATAAAGACCCATTGCTACATGGATTGGTAAGATCATATATGATACATGGATCTAGTGGAACAAGCAACTCAAACTCTCCTTGTATGACAGATAGAAAATGCACCACGTATTTTCCAAAAAAAATTTGTGGATCATACCATTGTTGATGAAATGGATATCTAACATACAGGAGATGAAATGATGGGAGAATAATACAAAAGGATACTTCTTTGGACAATAGATATGTCATCCTATACAACCCACAGTCGCTCAACATTCTTTAAGCTCATCTAAATGTGGAGAAGACAAACCAATCCACTTCAATTATATATCTTTTTAAATATATCAGTAAGGTTAATGATAGAGTCATTGCTGGGTTATACAACAACAACCAAGATGATAAATCACAACAGGGTTTTGATGAGATAACCTATGACTTAAACTGTTTATAAGTTTTAGCATGTGAAGTTGCATGGCACATTTTTCCTTGGACACTCATCATAGGAAATCATCTATTGAGAGATTAAGCTTTCATTTGCCTGATCAATAGCCAATTGTTTACAAAAGCAATGAACATATACCTAGCTTAATTAATAAACAAAGAATGAAAGAATCAATTTCTTGCA
>NW_026555335.1:27619167-27672281 GCF_029017545.1 Prosopis cineraria
GCACAGCGAAAGCAAATCATATACATTCATAGCACTAAATGTATGCATCAAAAATTAACAAAAATCACATTGGAATATGGGTCATGCATCACGGCGTTGTAGTATGTGCACTGCAACATATGGCACAGAGCCACACACCTAACTTTCTGTGCCATGTGCCATGGCATGGACACCATGCGTTACAGCGTGCTAGTATGAAATTTTGCTATCATTTTGACAGCAAAATGATGAACTTTCGGCATACGCCATTTTCATATATGACGTTCAATCGGAGTGCTTCAAGCACCCACATGAAGCTTATCTCATAAGCAAGCTAATGAGATAGATTTGGATAGAATCTAACAGTCCGATCAAAATTTAGACAAGGGTGTAAGAAGTTACTTTTATTGAAAAATTTGCGTACCCAAGTGCTCAAATGATCCCTTTCTCCAATTAGATCACACAAGGCCTTAAACCAAGTCCAAAAGGACCTAATATACCTGATTGATCACATTATATCATAAAATTATACATATATCAAAATTTGACCCTTCAACGGTCAATTTTCACATTTCATAAATTTTCATAATTTTCCATCACTTGGCACAACATGGCCTACTTAACCTTTTTGCTATCATATCCACACACATTATATTTAGGACTAAATATTAGCCTTAAATAACTCATTTCATCATAATTTCACACATAGGCTTAAGATTCACCAACATTTACAACATTTTCAACACATATACACCTAAATTTTTACCCTTGATTCATTTCACTATATATACACACAATTGGGCTAAGATTTCACAAAATCACTACTTAAAATATGCATGCAACCTTATGGAAACTTATCTACTAATATATATACTCAAGATTTCAGTTCATTACACAATTCTCTAAGTTCACACGACTTCAAAAACTCTAAGTTGGTCCAGACTCTTTTCCTTAGCCTTGTCCTGTAAAAATGTAACTATAGGGATGAGATAAAAATCTTAGTAACAGAATAATCATTCCTATTGACTATCACATATAACTATATAAAATTAAATCATAATATGCCCTTTAATCATAACACAATCAAATATTTTATTTCAAATATCATTTTATATCAATCATCTCATTAGTTTTATACTTGTTTCACTACTTTTCTTCACTTTTTCACTAATACAGCATATAGCAACATATAACATGATCATTACCAACCAAACTTCCAAGTCACCCCAATACGAAACCATAGGCTCTTCTTAGACTAATGCACACCCTTATTGGCCTTGACCTCACCTTTAGTAGTAGAATCACCTGGCTAAAGATGTTTTATCTTACTTTCGGATTATGGTTTCCCTTAATACACACAATGAAGTGTCGTTGACTCCACACCATATTACATACATACTAAAGAGTCCCAAATCTCTAACATCGCACCTCAATAGGCACTAAAGAGATCTTCTCCAACACCGCACCTTAAAAGGTACTAAAAAGGTATAATTCTCCAACATCATACCCCGTCGAGCACTAAGGAGAATATACCATATGGTGTTATACCCACCTCTCTACTCAAGTGAACTCCCACCCTTATGATCATGTTTCGAAACCATTCACAGATTCTCAATTACCCTTTATACTTTCTCACACACATAACATATGTATATATTCACATACCATAAGAAATCACATTTTTCAATACTTTTATTCAATCAAAGCTATTTCATGTAACATTCACAAGATGCCATAAATCATGCTTGGTTGAAAACTGTTTCATGCACTATAGCATACTTATTTCAAGTTATAACAAATAGTAAAACAAAGGAAGTTATTTAGTTACCTCAGCCTTTCTATCACTAGAGAGGTTACCCCTGAATTTCAATCACCACTATAGCTTACCACAAGCTTCCTTTCTTAACCCACATGCTTAAAATGCCAATCTGAACACATTTGGCACAAGTTAGTCATTTAGTTTAATTTGACCAAAAATACATATTTACTACTATGGCTATATTTAGCTGTATATTCTTTTTCATTTATCCATTCTAATTCCATTACTACTCGAAATACTACTTTACATTACCTTAATAGATCTCAGTTTACTCAAACACGATTTTCACTCTAAAATCTCTCTCCCTTAAGGCCAAATTGAGCCTATGAGTTTAAAACTCCATCGTTTAACTTTAAACTAGTTGTAAAGCTCTAATTTAACTCCCGAGAACTTTTTGATTACTACTAGGAAAGAAATCAAACCCCTAAAATTTCCTGATTCAATTCCTCTATAACTCATATCAGATAAATTTGGGTTAAAATGGAAGAGTTATATATAGCTCATCCACTAAGTTACTGATTAAAAGCACCTTCCAATAACCTGAATTGGCTTGTCCTAACATATCAACCCTTTTCCTCTTCTCCTTTTGTGTGTTTCTAATTTCTCCCTTTGAAATATCTGAAATTTCACAACTTAAGAAGTTATTTTTTGGTCCATGTGTTGTGGTGCATGCAGTATAAGCTGCAGCGCTTGGCATAGTAAGAATAATTTTTAGCACAGGTACTTGCTTCTACTCGAAACGTAATCCTCTCACCTGTGTTTGTTCATTTAACATTCCAATAAGTCAAACCATCACATAATCATCCAAATTTCTAATCTCACACTAATTACCACTTTTCCCTCGATTAACATCTAATCACAAAATTAAGAAATTTAGGATGTTACACTCTATGGCTTGATTAGTCTCACAAGCCCTCTACCCTTGTTCTTCGATCACTCTCTGCCTCAGTCTATCAATCTCACAATTGCTTAGTCTGTTAGTCACTCAACTTCTCAATTCTAGGATCTTGTTGCTTCCTTCTTACTCGCTTGTTTAGTATCTCGCTTGCTCATTCATATCTCTATTGCTCATTCATCGCTCATTCATCTCTAGAGTTAAGAATCTCTTGATCTTTCCTTGACTCAACTCTTCTACTCGGTCTCCTCATTCATTGAATCTTGTGCTTGTCATCTTGCTCGTGCTCAGGTTTATCCCCGCATCTTGTTCCTTATACTCTAATTTGATTAATTCTTCATTTTGAGATTTGAAAATGATTGAATATAATTGTACAAGAACCCACTAGGAAATATTGATTCGTTCTAACTTGTAACATTTAATTTTTGACTTTAAAGCTAAAAAGGTTGGTTGGTGTGGAGGGGTAGAGAAATTTTGTGCAAGTTCAGTGGGTTTAGGTTAAATCATATTCTTGATTTCATTTTAGGCTTCAAGATTTGATACTATCTTTTTTTACCAGATTGATTGTGATTTTGTTACTATTATTGTTCTTGTTTTCATGTTTTAGCTTACTGTTTTTTATTCTTGCTCACTTTTGGTTTCTAAGTTTGTTAAGTTTTCTCAGCTCGTGTTTTTAATTTTTTAATTGGTTTAATAATTGAAGTCCCTTATAATCCCCCCACAAATGATATGAGATCTTCATGCGCTCTATCAAGTGATTCATTATGTTGAACTGTCTGAAGCATTGAATTGCATTGTATAATAGAGAAGTTGAATGCTAGTTTGGATGTCAGGGCTTATAATATATTTCTTAATAGGCTTTTGCAGCGAGGAAGATTGAAGAAGCTGGTAAAGTGTTTGATTACAAGAGAAGATATGATACATAGTAGTAAGGGTTTTGTAATAATGATATGTGAGTTGTGTTAAAGTGAAGAAACTTTGAAAATCCATGAAACTGCATGATGAAATGTTGAAGATGGGTTTTAAACTAGCTAAATCCAAGTATAAACATTTGATATCTAGTTTTGCATGATTATCAGCTTCTAGCACATGTGAAGAAGTCATCTTGTGAATTTTTTAGAATATAATGTTGGGAATTTAGAGACTCATCGCAAGTGTTACAGTAAAGATAGATTGTTTCTGCTCAAGATAGTGGTAAATAAGGTCTTCAGTTATATGTAGAGTTTCTTTTGTCTCCACTTTAAATCTCAATACCCTGCCTTTTTGTTGGGGTTCATTTCATTTTCCTTAGAGTAGGCAAGTTTTCCTTAGCTTATTTTATTTGCATTGTATTTGATTTGTTTATTCATTAACAAGAATTGTGTATGTTTCCTCACATTAGCGTTAGTGTATATTCTCAGTGCTTACAGTCATTTAAATTTTTGTGAATTAATTATATGTTGTAGGATAGCTTCTAAGGCTACAAATAGTCAAGTTAATGTGGAAAAATTAGCACCTACTAAATCTAAGTCTTTTGTGCAAGATAATTCAAATAAAAAGCTAAAATAAAAGTTTGCACATCTGAAGTATGGAAGTATTATACTAAAATTAGTCTAGTAGATGGGAAAGAGAAGGTTACATGCAATGGTTGTGGAAAACCATTCGCTATTAGTGGTAGGGATTATGGGACTTCAACCCGTTGGTGTCATGTGAACACTTGTTTATCACTTCCAAATGTCATGAAACTGGTACATTAGATCAAGCTAGGAAGCTTAGAGCTAGAAAAATTGATCATAATAGGGTTCAATAAATAGTTTCTACGACTATTATTCAACATGATCTCCCCTATTCTTAGTTGAATATGAACGGGTTAAGGAATTGTATAAATATTTGAATCTTAATTTTAAACTCATTACAAGAAAACTATTGTGGTAGATGTTTAGAAATTTTATCTTTGTCAAAAAGAGGATTTGAAAAAGATTATAGCAAATAGTCCTAGTAAAGTTTGCTTGACTTCTGATTGTTGGACTGTTATAACTTCTAAAGGTTATCTTTGCTTGACTGAACATTTAGTTGATGAGAAATGGAAACTTTATAGAAAAATTCTTGCATTTACAAAGACAGATCCTCCATACTCTGGGGTTGAATTAGCTAAAAAAGTACATGAATGCTTGATAGATTAAGGGAGGAAAAGAAAGTGTTTTCTATCTCTCTAGACATTGCTTCAGCTAATGATTGGGCTAAGACCCATATGCTAAGACCCATATTTCACTTAAATTTAAGTCCACTTTGGCAGGACACTTCAAATTAGGTTATTTAGGTAGGTAACTCATTTACTAATTACATCACATGTAACTCTTAGATCTTTATGGGATTCAATCATCATATAATTCGGCATGTTCAATCCCATCTAATGCCTTGAGATCCAAACCATTTTGATAATCTCAATTAAGTCAAGCAATAATGAATTTTTGTGAGTAGCACCATTACTCACGCTTGCCTCACGAAGATAACCTAAATGCATCTACTTTAGTGGATCTTATATTTGAGTGATCTAGGTTTTGAAAAGTATTAATTAATTGACGACATTATGACTTAAGATTTTACTAGAGGGTTTGATTTATTAATTTAATAACTGTGTAAAGTGAAAGCAATTGTAACTCATACGAAATCATGCATATTATGATATAATCAAAAGCATAATTAAACGTGACATGACATGGCTCACCTAACCTATATCCATCCCAAGCCAATGAGAGGACCTCTCTAAGAAGATAAATTACATCAAGAAACCTCGTTTATACATATAAGGGGATTGAGATGAGAAGAGAATGTACTTTTAGAGTTTATAGAGAGAGGAATGACACGTAAGCCATATTTAAAAACTACAACCCCTGTAAAACTAGAGCCATATGTGTCACCATATCCAAACAACTTCAAGGAAAAGAAAATACAACAAATAATGAATTTTGTGAGTAGCACCATTACTCACGCTTGCCTTACCAAGATAACCTAAATGCATTTACTTTGGTGGATCCTATATTTGAGTGATCTAGGTTTTAACAAGTATTAATTAATTGACGACATTATGACTTAAGATTTTAACTAGAGGGTTTGATTTATTAATTTAATAACTGTGTAAAGTGAAAGCAATTGTAACTCATACGAAATCATGCATATTATGATATAATCAAAAGCATAATTAAACGTGACATGACATGGCTCACCTAACCTATATCCATCCCAAGCCAATGAGAGGACCTCTCTAAGAAGATAAATTACATCAAGAAACCTCGTTTATATATAAGGGGATTGAGATGAGAAGAGAATGTACTTTTAGAGTTTATAGAGAGAGGAATGACACGTAAGCCATATTTAAAAACTACAACCCCTGTAAAACTAGAGCCATATGTGTCACCATACCCAAACAACTTCAAGGAAAGAAAATACAACAAATAAACAATTCATATATAATGAAAGGCTATAAATTGTGAATTAGGTAGCGCTCCTTATAGGGGAGGTGCCAGGCTGCCCCCCGGAGCTTTTGAAAAGCTTATTCTCTTTGAATCAGTTACTATCTCAGACTCTTTAAATTCATCAATCATATTGACAATCCAACCTAAACCATATGACAACACGAACGAACAATAATGATATTGAGAATGCACATCATATGGACGAACATTAGTCATATTGAGAACGCACATCATATAGCTAAATATTAATCATATTAATTTATTTAAATTCATACAAAATTGAATATATAAAATGAGTTTATATAGATCTAAATGAGTTTATATATATATATATATATGTTTCTAAAACATCACATGAAAAACATATTTGGATTTTGAAAATATCACATATAAATTTTAAAAATCTCAAAGCAATGTTCATTTAAAGAATTTCATCACATGAAGATTTAAGAACATAATCAACCAAAACCTAATTTAAACAAAAATTTAACCTAGTTCTAGTACCACTATTGGATAGGGAGGCATGGTGAAAGATTAAAATTTTAAAGTCCCTATCCTGATATGGACTGAACGAACTCGTTTAAGTAAAGGTGGATAGAAGAGTTACCTTTTAATTCTTTAAACTTGCCGCGTGTTCTCTTCAAGAGTTTAGATCTTAGGAGCTGACAACATAGATCTATTCTCTCTATTAGTAGCCACACGAACAACTCTCTAACTTGAATAGCGTGCTAGTGCTCCCAATATCCCTTTTTTTAACGTTAGTTTTCCTTTTTATAGGGTGTTTTGTAGCTCTCAAGGTGTTTTTGCCATCAAAATTTTTCTAACCTCTTTTTTTTTCATAAAGCACGTCCCTATCTATATATATATATGGATCAGGATTTTCATCCTTCACTTAAAGAGCCCACAAAAATTTAATTAAATTTATCTCATAAATTTAATTCATGATATCATATCTAATTTGAATTATCTTATAAATTCAAATTATAATATTGACATGATATTCTCTCATATCATGTTAGTTATTAAATTTAATCTATCATATAAAATTAAATTTAAAACTAACACAATATATATAATATATATCACATATACATATACATATATATATATATATATATATATCAGATACACACACACATATGAATATATATATATATATATAATTATATTTTAAATTTTATATTTCATATAAATATATATATATATATATATATTTATCAAATAAATATTTAAATATATATATATATATAATTCATTCACCCTATATTACATTCATCAAATCTAGACATATTCCAAATTCAATGAATATGGACATTATAGCTCTAGTTCGGCTTTTCTTGTGTGTGACCCTATACGCTCATATGACCTCTGGCAAGACATTACAACTACCTAATTCACATGGGGATCGATGATTCGATGTAACCTATCATGCAACTGTATCACATCCCTTTTGTCACGTGATATTTTGGTCAAATGTGAGACATAAAATTGTGATTCTCCTTTACTTGACCATTGCTTTCTCAGTTTATGAGTGGATTGACTTTAGTAATGGAAAAACCCTTTCCATTATAGTATGGCCATATATTTTCTCAGTCTTACTATGTAATGTCCACCTTAACATTACCAAAATTCTCCACACAATCACAACAAACAATTATAATTAGAAGCAAGGATTTGCTCCTAATCTCACATTATATATATATATAAGGATTAAAACTAATAATCTTTTAAAATAATTGAGGAATATTTAGGATCCTATAAAAACCCTTTAAATTGATAGTTTGAACTCAAACTTAATGATTTATAAAGGTATTGGAAGCATGAAAAAGTTTTGGGAAGCAAACCACTTCAAAACAGGGCCAAAAATATTATTTTTTAAGTGTTTTGATCTATGCACTGTGGCTTGTGGTCCGTGCGCCGTGGCTTGTGGCACAAAATGCCATGTTTTCTCACTATACCGTACACTGTGGCTTGTGCGAAATGCGCCGCGACGCATGTGTCCATGACAGCAATGCTGTCATGACAGCTTTTTTGGACGAACTTCGAACGCGCGCCATTTTCACATACGATGTCCGATTGGAGTGATTCAAGTGCTCACGTGAAGCTTATTCAATAAGCTAACTAATGGTATAAGCTTCGTCATGATCAAACACTGTATACTCAGATGCAAAAGTTAGTTTTTCAAAGAAATTTTCAACCATCCAAGTACCCAAAAACTCATAACTTATACCATTAACCGATTGTGAGGCTTGAACCAAGTCCAATGGACCAAAATACACTTGAGTGACCAATCAAACACACAAAACATACCAAACACAAAATTTGGCCATTCAATGGCCATTTTGCCCAATATGGCCAAAATGCACAATTAGCACTACAAGCACTATTTGGCTTCTAGTGCCGCATAATACACTACCAATATATTGTCACCACATAGATAAAACATTCCTTGTACTTGTATTAGTATTTTAGCCCATCACTACAAAAATTACCACATATTCACCTCATATACAATATTGGGCTAAAATACAACACAACATAGTATGAATAAGTGCAACTAATCAAAATGATATGCATTCCTAGTTGGCAACATATAATTTCATATAACAAGGTTATGTACACCACTCAAACCAAAATCGGGCTTTACAAAGAGTGTAGCAGATATGCTAGCCCCTGCCCGATTCCCTCCTCGGCTCAGTCTCATTGGTAGCACCTGTAAAATGTTAACCATGGGGTAAGATAAAAATCTCAGTAACTAAGATGATCTACATTATTGATTAACAAGCCAAGTTATAAACAAGCATTAAAATAAGTAATATAATTGCATCATATAAGATCACCACAAATTGCATGCACGATCCCTAACCATCCGGTCCTCTAATACTCCTGACCGAACCAGTAGGCTATTTCACAGAACTAAACCACATGTATAGTTCCCAAGCTCACCATCCATGGTAGGACTACCTGGCCAAGGTGTCCTAAACCACTTTTGGACTACTGTTTCTCCCTATTACAAGTAATTGGGGTATCGTTACTCCAACACCGCATCCTACGGATGCTAAGGATCATAGTCTCCAATGTCGCACCCCTTCTAGGTACTAAGGAGAGTAAGTCTCCAACACTGCACCCATTTTGGGCACTAAGGAGAGCAAATGCTACACCTGGCATCCCGAGGTGTTAGCAATGACATATGGACTTAATCTCACTATCTCCACTAGGGTGACCTCCCACCCTTTAAATGCCACATTTTACTATATATCTCCACTTGAACATACATAAACAACTTTCTAAACACATATAACAAATCTTATCATTTACTTTAAAAATATAGAATTTTACAAACCAATACTCCACTCATTTTCTAAAATAGTTAACCTTTAAAGAATTTATACATATATAATCAACAAATCATAGAAAAGCACTTAAGAATAACTTATACAAGGTAATAAACAATGCAAATTATCTAGTTACCTCAATCTTTTTATTACTAAAAGGGTTACTTGTGGTACTAAATTTCTTCATGTGTCAAGTTAAGTCTTCCCATACCTCAATCTACAAAAACAAGTATTATATATTAATTTTCAATTAACACAAGCACTATTAGCTACTAATAACCTCCCAATTCTCCCACTTCTCACTCATATTCTCAACAAAGAGGCTTGTTAAGATTACAATTTACTCACACAATCCCTTTAAGCCTCCTTCTACTCTAGGACAACATAAAACTCAATATCTCAACTTATCACACTTTAAGACCCCATGATCAAGATAAAGCTTGATCCAACTTTCACTAAACAACAAAGTAGCTTCATATTACCACATATCTAAGATCAATAAACCTTAATTAAACCTTTAGAGTTAAGAGAAACCTTCAAAATATTGACTCATGGCTTAATCCCACCAGACCAAATTCTCACTCTTCTAAATCCTGTGGAAAATGAGATGAAAAGGTAGAGGAGAAGGGTAGGAAACTTACCCAAGATTTTGAAGGCTCAAATCATCTTCAAAATCTTCCTAAATTGATGCCCTAGCAGTACCCAAAGTTTCTCCCTTCATGTTCTAGGTTTTACACCCCAAAAACTGTCCATTTCAGATGATTCTCAAAAATTTAAGTTGCCTGTTGTGCCATGTGCCACAGCACATGCCACGCAAGCCGTAGCTCATGATGCAGTGAGCAACAACTTGATTTTACCCCCATACTTCTCAACTTGATCCAACTTTCATCCTATCTCAATTTAGAGCCAAATATAACCCAAAAATCTAATTAGCCACCCAAAAATATAATTAAATAAATTAATCATATTTTTAACTAATTTATCCCTTAATTAATCCATTTTTCTAAATTTTAAGCTTTAGGATGTTACATACTCATCAAGGGACCCAGTAATATTTCTCACTTAATGTAAGGGACAAATTCCATCTTGACCACTCATATCCCTCTGTATGAATATCACTAAACTCAATCATATCGTTTATGATCACCCAATCAAAGGTGACTTTTGACTAGGTCAAAATTTAGTGGTCATTATGTAGGAATCTATGATGATCTCAGCTCAAAGGGCTTAGTGATATAGTTACATATGAGATAAGTTTATGACTTGTACCATGTAACTTTTTTATAGTGGATCGGTCCAGCACTTTATACTCTTTCAAATTCCTATGACTTTGATTTATATCTCTATAATTAATCAAAGTTATACTAGTCTTGTTTCATCTATAATCCCTCATAGATGACCAACTAGGGATATTAAGGATAATCACTATAGTTTGTCCAAGGATACAGTTATCATAGTGAACATCCAATTGATATGATAATAAAAGAGAAATTTATTAAATAATAGTATGCATAGTACACTGATCGGCCCTAGGGCACAATTTCCAACATGTATAACCCTTACTTTCCATTCTACACAAATTTCCCATAAAATGAGTCATAGAGAATTTGAATAAGTGAAATTTTAAGGGTTTGATTCTTTCCTAATAGTAATAAAAAGGTTCTAGGGAGTTAAATTAAAGCTTTACGATTGGTTTAGAGTTGAACGATAGAGCTTTGAATCTATAGGCTCAATTTGGCATTAAGAGAGGGTGATTTTAAGGTGGAGATTTAGTTTGAGTGAAATGAGACTAGTTAAGGTGATGTAAAGTAGTAATCGAGTAATAATAGACTTAGAATGGATAAATGAAAAAGAATATACGGCTAAATATAGCCATAAGTAGTAAAAACTTATTTTTGATCAAAATGAACTAAATGACTAAATTGTGCCAAATGTGTTCAAATTGGTATATTGAACGTGTGAGTTGAGAAAGAAAGCTTGTGATGAGCTATAGTAGTGATTGAAATACATAGGTAACCTTTCTAGTGATAGAAGGGTTGAGATAATCGAATAACTTTCTTTATTTGACTATTTATTGTAACAGTGTGTGAGTATGCTATGCAGTACATAAAAGTAGTTTGAGCTAAGCATGTTTTATAGCATTGTGTGAATGTTGCATGAAAATGGCTTTTGAATAAAGAAATGAATAAGGAAAATGTGATTTCATATGGTATGTATATATTTATATATATATATTATATGTGAGAAAGTATATAAAGTGGTGATTTGGAATCTATGTGATTCACAAAGCATGATCATAGGGGTGAGAGTTCACCTGAGTAGAGAGGTGATGATAAGACCATATGGCATATTCTCCTTAATACCCGATGGGGTGTGGTGTTAGAGAATTGAGTGCCTTTCGAGATGCGGTATTGTAAAAGATCTCCTTAGTATCTATTGAGGTGTAGTATTAGAAATTTGGGACTTCTTAGTATCTGTGTGATACGGCATTGGAGTCAACGATACCCATTGTGTGTATTAAGGGAACTATAGTTTAGAAGTGAGATAAAACACCTTTAGCTGAGTGATTCTACTACTAAAGTGATCTCAGGGATAATGAAATTGTACATTAGTCTAAGGTGAGCCTATAGTTTCGTGTCGGGGTAATTTGGAGGTTCAGTCAATATTGATCATGCTATGTAATACTATATGTTGTTACCTATTGTATTAATGGAAAAGTGGAGAAAAGTGGTAAAACAAGTGAAAAAGGAATGAAATGATTTATATAAATGATAATTGAAATGAAACATTTGATTATGTTATAATTAAGAGTCTATTATGCTTTACTTTTATATAGTTACATTTGATAGTCAACAGAAGTGAGTTATTCAATTATTGAGATTTTTATCTCACCCTCGTGATTATATTTTTACAGGATAGAGCAGTGATTAGGGAAAGAGAAAAGAGTCAAGACTAGCTTAGAGTTGTGAATGCCGTGTGAACTCAAAGCTTTATGTATGAACTGTGAACTTGTATATATATGTGTGTATAAGTTGCCATAGGGTTGCATATATGTTTTGAATAGTAATTTTATGAAATCTTAGTCCAATTGTGTATATGTATGGTGAAATGAATTAAGAACTAAGATTTGGGTGTGTTTCTATTGAAAACATTGTGATAATGGTGAATCTTAAGCTCATGTGTGAAATTATGATGAAATGATTAATTTAGAAACTAAAATGAAGTAATAAATATGTCATGAACGTGGTTATGTGTGAATAAATGTTAAGAAAGGTTATGTGGTGACGTTGAGGAGTCAAATTTTGATATATGTGTATATATGTGATATATTGCGGTTAATCAAGTGTATTAGGTCTTTTTGTACTTGATTCAAAGCCTTGTGTGTTCTAATGAGAGAAAGGGATCAATTTGAGTGCTTGGGTGCATAAAATTTCTAGAAGAAGTATTTTTTGCACCTGGGTATCGAAATTATGATCAGACCGTTAGATCATATCCAAACCTATCTCATTAGTTAGCTTATAAGATGACCTTCGTGTAGGTGCTTAAATCACTCTGATCGAACGTTGTATATAGAAATGGCACACACTAGAAGTTTGTCATTTTGTTTTTAAAATGACAACACAAATTTTGGATCGGTGTGCCACAATGCATGATATCTCACATCGTGATGCTTGTTACAGAAAGATTGGGCATATGGCTCTGTGCCATATGCCACAGCACACATACTATACGCCTCTGTGCACAGCCCATTTTCCAACTTGATTTTGTGATTTTAATGCATGCAATTGGTGATGTGAATGCATATGAATTGCTTTCACTATGTATTGCTTAAATGTATTGTGATTTTGTTTATTTATAAAACAAGTCTTTAGCTCAAGCTTTTCAAATAAAATATTTGATTACTGATTGCTGTGTTTGAATGTGATGACTCTATTAATCTCCTTTTGTGTCCTCAAGTTTTGAAAGATAATAGTGATCATTCTTTGATGCATTCATTTAGAACCATGTCAACCTATAATTGTTCATTACACGACTCTTTCCCTGATATCCTTTGTGTTTCTTATTTTCATCCTCATGAGGGGCGAAAATAGTTTATTATGAGGAGAGGCACTCATGCTAATGCTATATCTAGATGAATTATTAAGGAGGAGCAGGAGCCAAAAGTTTAACCTATTCAACCATAAAGGGATAGACATGATGAGCTTCTCGAAGAGCTCAAAAACATAGCGGTAGATATAAGGCAGATGGTTAGGGATCATGGCATTATCTTAAGAGGAAGAGAGTAAGAAGAGAGAGTTAAGGCTCAAAATGTTCTAATGTGTGATGAAGCACATAGTGGACTTGGACCATCTCAGGGTTCGAGTAGTAGGCAAGAGATTTTTAGCACTGATCTATCTATTGATCGTGCTTGGAAGATATTTGTTCAGTTCAACTCTCCGAAATTTAATGGTAATATGAGCGAAGAGGAAATAGAATTGTGGATTGAGTGGCTGGAAACCATCTTTGAGGTAGTGATCTGTACCCCTGAGCAGAAAGTTATCTTAGTAATAGTGTAGCTGGTTAGTGCTATTAAGAGGTAGTGGGAATCTATGAGGCCAACTATAACATCCTAAATTTCTAATCCTACATTAATATTGATTACAGGTTGAATTAGTGATCGAATGTGGGATTAGGACTTTGGATAATGAGATATTAATTTGACTCATTAGGATGTTATATGAATAGATATGAATAAAAGAGTGGAATCCTGAAGTAGAGTCTATGAGCATAATAAGGATTTCCCTTACTGTGCCATGCGTCACGGCATATGGTACAAAAATCATATTAATTGAGATGTGTCTAGCTCGTGAAACAGAAGGAAAGAACAAGAGAAAAAGGTTCAGATGTGGAGAAGAGAACAGGTTCTACTAAGGCTTTAGTTTTTGGGAGCAAGAGCGATGTTTCTAACCTGTTACTTATTAGGTAAGTCTCGTACTACCTTAACCTCTAATTCTACCCTATTTTTTCTTAGTTTTAACCAGTGAGAAATTAAATTCAGGAGTTTTAAGGAGTTGATTTCTTACCCTATAGTAATAGAAAGATTATCTAGAACTAAACTAGTACTTTGTGATTAGTTTAAAGCTTTGAAACTGTAGGCACAATTTGACCTAATCTTGAGAGAGTAGTGAGAGAAATATGGCTAGGTAAAGGTTAAAGCTTGTAATGATGGGTAATTAGTGGTGGTATGTGTGATCGAGTGTAGATTATGAAAATGATATTGATTAGGTGTTTAATTGTGATAATTGACACTTTTTGTCAATAATGAAATTGATTTTGGATGCCAATTTTGTGTAGATTCTAGTTGTGACATGTAAATAAGCAAAGAGAGATTCGAGTAAGGAAATTACATGGGTAACCCTTTCTATTAGACAGAAGGGTTGAGGTAATCATATAGTTTATTATGTTTATTAACTATTATAACTGTGTAGAAGTAAATACAAAAATAAGAAATCTATTTTTTTATGAGTTTTATGCATGACTTGACATTGTAAATGGTTTTAGCATGAAATTAGATTTGTGAAATGAAATTTGAAAGGTTATTGGCTTCAATTAATATATATATATATATATATATGTTATGTATAAAGTAAGTGATGTGGAAATGTGAAAGAGCAGTGAAAATCATGAAAAGAGCATAATCATAGGGGGTGGGAGTTCACCCAGGATATGTGAAGATGTATGTGTTTGGAGAAGTAAGTGAAAAATTCATATGGTTAGGCTAGCACTATAGGACATCTAGTATAGCATTATATGAACTGTTACCATGGGTAATCTGATACAGCATATTATGAGACTATTATCATAGGATATCTGGGCAGTCTGCCAACTCCCTAGTGCCTGATAGGGTGCATGCTAGGAGTCAATGATGTATCTATCATAATTGTGTAAAGAGGGAAACCATAGTCCGTAAGTGGGTTAAATTACCTTTGGTCGAGTATTTTTACCACCGAAAGTATGCTCCAGTCAATAAGTGATTGATTCAGTAGAGCCTATGGTTTCGTGTCAAGGAACATTGGAGGATTGGTGGTTAGATGATTATGCTAGTGTGTATTTGTGTGGAATTCTTTTAAAAAGATAAAATTTCTTCATACTTTGATATATATTTGATATTACTTTAGTGTTATTATTTGGCATGGTTATTTATGATAATAGACATTTAACAAACTATATTGGTTACTGAGATTTTTATCTCACTCGTGATTATTTATATTTTTTAAATTTTGGCACTAGTAGTTCAAAGGGGAAAGACATTGGCTAAGTTGAGATCTCTCATTTAAACCTTCGTAAGGATTTGGTGTAATGAGTTTGTGTGTTATTAGTTAAGAATGTGTATAAGTTTCCTTAAGATTTAAAACATGTGCATAATGTGTTGAATATTGTGTTTGTTGGTTTTGGATCCCTAGCCTTGTATATATGGGTAAATGTGATAAAACAATTAGTGTAGGCTAATGGATGGAGTGTATTGTGTGAAGATATGATAAATTTGTAAAGTATATGTGGATATATGGCCTTGTATAAGATTAGAAAGAAGAAATGTAAAGTTGCCCAAGTTGTGTGTTATAGGTGCTTTATAGGCCAAATGTTTGTGTGTTATATTTTGCCTGTGTATGGTCAATCAGGTATGTATTGTCCATTTAGATGTTGTCAAGGCCCCAAAAGTAGTTAATGATATTTAGTTTTGAAGTAAGACATTTAAGTGGCAAATTTTGGTATAAAATGATCAAAATAGACTTGAGTGTCCAATTTTTGAAAGAAATATTGGATTGAAATGAAACTAGTGTCATTAGTTAGATTTCGAAACAAGCTTCATATGGGTGCTGAACCACCCAATCAGACATTGGATGCAGAAATGGCGCGTATTTAAAGTTTGCATCAAAATCTATAAAGTGACAGCAAAATCAGGTGTGCATGTTGTAGTGTATGTATTCGCAAGCCGTAACTCACAACATAGAGTGTCACGTTATGGTCTCTGTGCCACATGCTGCAGCATATGTGGCACGAGCCATAGTGCATGGTCCTAAATTTGACTTAATTTTATTAAAATGCATATGTTCTCTTGGATTTGGATATAACCTTGTAAATTGTATCTGTTGTGTGTAATGTTTTATGATTTGAGTAATTTGTGAAATGATTTTTGAAAATGTTTTCTTGGGATCCCAAGGTTTTTAAAGTTTTTAAAGTAAATGATTTTGAATTGTATAGGAAGATTGTAGTGAAGCATATGGTAATGTCAGTGAAGGCATTACACTAACCAATGGTATTAGTTGAGTTGGGATGGGTTCAAAAGAATTTTCTTTTACCAGTACTTCCTAGTCTTATTCAAAATTGAGAAGAAGGAAGAAGAGTTCCATACTTTCAGGTAGGGAGACCTTGATGAGGAAGACTTTATCAGAAGGTTTAATGACCTATCACCTTACTCCACATATCTCCAGCACAATAGTGATACGAAGTAGAAAGCTGAGAGGTTACTGGAAAAGATAAGACCCAAGTATCGATAGCAGATAGCATTGTTAGATGTGACAACTTATGAGGAGATGTGCCACAAGCTGAGAGTAGTAGCTAGGTGTGGTAGAAAGGCAAATGTTGAGAGGAGGTGAGATAGTATGGGGAGGTTTTTATCTCTTTGGGTCCTATAAGTCAAATTTTAAAGAGGCCTAAGTTCAATACTAGCAGTTCCAATTCTTCAGCAAGAAGAGGATTTGTCAAAGTATCACAATCTCAACATGTGTAGAGAGGGTTAATGCAGAGAGGTAGGGTGTGAGAATTAGACCTCCATAATCTTCAAGGCAAGTGTTGAATATTCCAGCTCTGACTTTGAGTACTGGAAAGACACCCCAGTGCAACATATATGGCCGATCTCATTTGAGAAGATATTAAGCTTGCTTCAAGTATGGCAAGTTGGGTCACATAGCAAGGCAGTGCTCAGAGGGCAGAGTTGAGGGGACTAATTAGAGATCTATAATTCTTGGCTAAGTATTTGTGGTTACACAGGAAGAGGTCAGAGCATCTCTGAACCTAATTAGAGATGCGATTTCTATTTGTGATCACAGAATAGAGGCACTATTTGATTCGGGCGCTACTCATTCCTTTGTATCTGAGGAATGTGTGAATAGACTGAGTTTATCATTATAAGAATTACCTATACTCATTACAGTGATGACGCCTTCTAGATCATCTAATATTACTAGTAGAGCTTGTCAAGGTGTGGATATTCGATTTGAGGATAAAGTTTCCAAGATCAATCTGATTTGTATTCCTATGAAAGGAATAAATGTAATTATTAGCATGGATTGGCTAGTAACGAATAATGCTACGCTTGATTATGCTAGAAAGGTGGTTTCACTACTAGTGTTATGTGCAGCAGTGGATTTTTCAGAGCAACTTAAGTTCTTATCAGTGATTAGTGCCAAGAAGTTAATTTGGTAAGGCTGTGAGGCGTACATGGTATTCTTTGCGGTTAATATAGTGTATGATGGTGGAATCGAGAAGATTAGGGAAGTAAGTGAGTTCCTAAAGGTAATTTCAAATGTAGTAACTATATTACCTCCTGGAAGAGAAATAGAGTTCTCTATTGATTTAGTTCCTGGAACTAAACTAATATTAAAGGCCTTGTATAGAATGTCGTCGTCAGAATTAGCTGAGCTAAAGAAGCAAATTGAAGACTTCCTAGACAAAGGGTTCATTAAACTAAGCGTATCACCCTGGGGGTCACTAGTGTTTTTTGTATGGAAGAAGAGTAGTAGTCTATGTCTTATATAGATTATCAGCAATTGAACAAGGTGACTATAAAGAAAAAGTATTATTTACTAAGGATAGATGACCTTTTAGATTAATTAGCTAGTGCCTCAGTCTTTTTTAATATTGACTTGAGGTTAAGGTATCATTAGTTGAGAGTCAGTGCAGTGGATATACCCAAGAATGCATTTAGAACTCAATATGGACATTATGAGTTTTTGGTTATGCTATTTGGTTTGATCAATGCACATGCAGTGTTCATGGACTATATGAACTATATATTCAGGATGTATCTGGATGAGTTTGTGGTGGTCTTCATAGATGACATCCTAATCTATTTTGAGGATGAGGAGCAACATGCAAAGCATTTAAGGATGGTGCTTCAGATTTTGAAAGATAAGAAGTTGTATGCTAAGCTCAGCAAGTATGAGTTTTGGTTAAGAGAAGTTTGATTTTTAGGATATGTGGTGTTAGCAAACAGGATTTTAAGGGATTTGCATAAGGTTGATGCAATGTTGAAGTGGGATCATCCTAGTTTAGTCACAGAGATATATAGTTTTTTAAGATTAGCTAGGTATTATGGATGATTTATCTAGGAATTTTCCCAGATAGCTTTTTCTCTAACTAAGTTGACAAGGAAAGATCAGCCTTACATATGGGATGATTGGTGTGAAGTGGCATTTCAGCAGCTAAAAGAGAAGTTGACTACAGCTCTAGTGTTGATTATCCCTAATCTAAGGTTACCTTAAGAGATATACACAAATGCATCTTTGAGAAGTGTTGGTTGTGTCTTAATGCAAGATAGTCGGGTTGTAGCATACGCTTCATGACAATGGAGACCATATAAAGAGAACTATCCTGTGCATGATTTAGAACTTGCAACGGTAGTATTTGCTCTAAAGATTTGGCATCATTAATTGTATAGTACAGTGTTCACTGTGTTTAATGACCATAAGAATTTGAAATACCTAGTAGATCAGAAGGAGCTGAATATGAGACAAAGGAGATGGATAGAGCTTCTTAAGGATTACAACTTTGAATTAAAATACCATCCAGGTAAAGCTAATATGGTTGCTGATGCATTAAGCCAGAAGACTTTGCTTGTGAAAAGTCTTATGATTAAGGAGCATGTATTGATGGAATCTTTTGTTGAGTTGTAGCAAGATGCGCTGCTGGAGGAATTACTTGGTGCCTATTCTACGGAGGTTAATAATGATTTTTAGAGAGAATTGAGAATGGCACAACTAGAAGATAAGAGTCTTCTAAGGATCAGAGAAGAAATTAAAGTGAATTAAGATGTGGATTTTAGTTTCAATGATGATAGGTTTGAGGTTTTTTGGGATAGGATTTGGTGTGCCTGATGATCTAGATTTGAGGAAGGTTATCTTGAATGAGGCTCATTATAGTAAGTACACAATCTATCTTGGAGCTATAAAGATATACTAAGATATGAGGTGATATTGGTGGGGGCCTGGTATGAAGAAAGATGTTATGGAGTTTGTGACTCAGTGTTTGATTTGTCAGAAGGTTATCATAGAGCACTAGAGACTAGCAGGAATGTTGCAACCATAGGAATGTTGTAACCATAGGAATGTTGCAACCATTGGATATTCCTATGTGGAAGTAGGACAGTATTTTCGTATATTTTATAACTAGGTTGCCAAGGACTCAGTCAAGACATGATACCATTTGGGTTATAGTTGATAGGCTCACAAAATCAGCTCATTTCTTAGCAATTTGAATTAGTGATTCTCTAAAAAAGCTGGCAGAGATTAATAATCAAGAAGTAGTAAAGCTGCATGGTGTTCTAAAGAATATGATTTATAATAGAGATTCGAGGTTTACATCTAAGTTCTGGGGAGCTTTATATTGTGCCATGGGTAGTGAGTTGAGATTCACTATGGCATATCACCCACAGATGGTTAGGAAGACAAAGCAGACTATATAGACCTTAGAGAATATGTTGAGAGCCTGTGTATTAGAGTTGAAAGGTAATTGGGATAGCCATCTTCCTTTGACTAAGTATGCTTACAATAACAGTTACCACTCCAGTATACAGATGGCACCATATGAGGCATTGTATGGGAGAAAGTGTTGGTCATCTCTTTGTTGGACAGAGTTGAATGAGAGGAGAATGTTAGGACCAGACATTATGGATCAGACGACTCAAAAGATTGAGTTAATAAGGCAAAAGTTGTTGATGTCTCAAAGTAGGCAGAAAAGTTATGCAAATAAGCATAAAAGGCCATTAGAGTTCTTAGTGGGAGACCATATGTTTCTAAAGGTTACACTAGTGATGGGAATCGGGAGGTCAATTAAAGCTAAGAAGTTGACTCCTCGATTCATTAGTCCTTTTGAGATCCTAGAAAGAATTAGACTAGTTGCCTATAGAATCGCTTAGCCACTATAGTTGTTTGGTGTGCATGATGTGTTTCATGTATTGCAACTCAAGAAGCATTAACCAAATCCCTCACATGTGATAGAACTAGAGGAGATTGAGCTACAAGAAAATTTGACTTATAAGGCCAAACCAGAGCGGATTATAGATGTGAAAGAGAAACAACTAAGAAATAAGGCCACATGACTGAGTAAGGGTTTTTTGGTGAGGTATGGCCCCAGGTAATGCTACCTAGGAGATAGAGGATAGAATGAGGCAATAATATCCTTACCTATTTCCTTAGGTACATATTTATATGTTTTATGAATTTTAGAGGAAAAATTTTTAAAAAGGGAAGAATTGTAACATCTTGAATTTCTTAATCTCGTGATTAGCTGTTAATCAAGGGTAAAGTAATAACTAGTATGGGATTAGAGATTTGGATGGTTGTATGATAATTTCCTAAAAACTTTAGTGGCGACTCCTATTTTCTTATATTAATCAACCTTCCCTCTTTAGGGAAAGGGCACGATTTAGGGGTGATAAGAGATTGGTACCAGAAGAAGCTCATAGTAGACTTAAGCCATCTCAAGCTTTTGGTAGTAGGTAGACTGTGGGGATTTCCATTGATTCATCCATTGCTTGAGCTTGGAAGACTTTTGTGAGATTCAATCCACTAACATTTGATGGCAGTATGAAAGAGGGGGAAGCTATGATATCTTGAATTTCTTAATCTTGTGATTAGCTGTTAATTAAGGGTAAAGTGATAATTATTGTGGAATTAGAGATTTAGATGGTTATCTGATGATTTGACAAATTGGGATGTTAAATAAATAGGTACAGGTGGAAGGATGAGTTTCGGGTCAAAGCATGTGTGTGTGGTAAGAATTATTCTCATTATGCCATGCATTGCAGCTTGTACTACATGCACTGCGGTGCATGGACTAAAAAATGACCCCTTAAGTCATGAAATCTGGGTGATTTTTAGAAGGAAGAAATAAAAATGCACAAAAGGAGAAGAGAAGAAGGGAAAGTCAGTTAGGGCAAGCCATTTTAAGTTATTGGAAGGTGCTTTTGATCAATAACTTGGCTGGTAAGCTATGTATAACCCTTACATTCCATTTTACACAAATTTCTCTAAAAAAGAGTTATAGAGAATTGAATCGGTGAAATTTAAGAGTTTGATTCTTTCCTAATAATAATAAAAAGGTTCTAGGAGTTAAATTAGAGCTTTGCGACTGGTTTAGAGCTGAACGGTAAAGCTATGAACTTGTAGCTCAATTTGGCCTTAAGAGAGAGAGAGATTTTAGGGTGGAAATTTAGTTTGAGTGAAATGAGACTGGTTGAGGTGTAGTAATAGACCTAGAATGGATAAATGAAAAAGAATATACAGCTAAATATAGCCATACGTAGTAAAAACTTGTTTTTGGTCAAAATGAACTAAATGACTAAATTGTGCCAAATGTGTTCAAATTGGCATAGTGAATATGTGAGTTGAGAAAGGAAGCTTATGATAATCTGTAGTAGTAATAATCCACAAGTAACCTTTCTAGTATAGAAGGGTTTAGGTAACCGAATAACTTTCTTTTTTAACTATTTATTATAATAATGTGTGACTATGCTATATAATGCATAAAAGTGTTTTGAGCTAAGCATGTTTTATAGCATTGGGTGAATGTTGCATGAAAATAGCTTCTAAGCAAAGAAATGAATAAGGAAAATGTGATTTCATATGGTATGCATATATATATATATATGTTATAAGTGAGAAAGCATATAAAGTGGTGATTTGGAACCTATGTGGTTTGAAAAGCATGATTATAAGGGTGGGAGTTCACTCGAGTGGAGAGGTAATAATAAGACCATATGATATATTCTCCTTAGTACTCAATAGAGTGTAGTGTTGGAGAATTATACCTCCTTCTTTCGAGGTGCGGTGTTAAAGAAAATCTCCTTAGTGCCTATTGAGGTACAATATTAGAGATATAGAACTTCTTAATGTCTATATGATATGATGTTGGAGTCAATGACACCCTGTTGTGTGCATTGGGGGAAACTATAGTCTGAAAGGAAGATACAATACCTTTAGCTAGGTGATTCTACCACTAAAGGTGAGCTCATGGCCAAAAAAGTGTACATTAGTCTAAGGCGAGCCTAAGGTTTTGTGTCAGGGTGATTTAGAAGTTCGATCGATAGTGATCATGCTATGCAATGCTATATGTTGCTATCTGCTGTATTAGTGGAAAAGTGGAGAAACAAGTGAAAAAGGGATGAAATGATTGATATAAATGATAATTGAAACAAAATATTTGATTATATTATGATTAAGAGTATATTATGCTTTACTTTCATATAGTTGCATTTGATAGTCAATAGTTATTCTATTACTGAGATTTTTATCCCACTCCTGTGGTTATATTTTTACAGGATAGAGTAGTGATCAGGGCAAGAGAAAAGAGTTAGGACCGGCTTAGAGTTGTGAAAGCCATGTGAACTCAAAGCTTTGTGTAATGAATTGTGAACTTATGTATATATGTGTATATAAGTTTTTGAGTAGTAATTTTGTGAAATCTTAGCCCCATTGTGTATATATGTGGTGAAATGAATTAAGAGGTAAGATTTGGGTATGTTTCTATTGAAATATTGTGATAATGGTGAGTCTTAAGCATATATGTGAAATTATGATAAACTGACTAATTTAGGGATAAGATTGAGTAATAATATGTTATGAATGTGGTTATGTGTGAATAGGTGTTGAGAAAGGTCATGTGGTGCCAAGTGATGGCAATTTGTTAAAAATTGTGAAATGTGGAAATTGGCCATTGAGGGGTCAAATTTTGATGTGTGTGTGTATGTGTGTGATATATTGTCGTTAATCAAGTGTATTAGGTCCTTTTGCATTTGATTCAAGGCCTTGTGTGGTCTAATGAGAGCAATAGATCAATTTGAGAGCTTAGGTGCATAAATTTTTAGAAAAGTACTTTTTGCACCCAATTGTCCAAATTATGATCAGACTGTTAGATCACGTCCAAACTTATCTTATTAGTTAGCTTATAAGATGAGCTTCATATGGGTGCTTGAATTACTTTAATCAAACATCATATGTAAAAATGGCACATGTCGAAAGTTCATCATTTTACTATCAGAATGATAGCAAAAATTTCAGACTGGCACGCCACAACGCATGGTGTCTTACGCCTCATCACGTGTCATAGAAAGATTGGGTGTGTGGCTCTATGCCACATTCTATGGCACATGTATCGCACATTGTGGCGTACAGCCCATTTTTAACTGATATTGTGATTTCAATGCATGCAATTGGTGATGTGAATGCATATGAATTGCTTCCATTGTGTATTGCTTAAATGCATTATGATTTTTTTATTTTGTAAAACAAGTCTTTGGCTAAAACTTTTCAAACAAAATATTTGATTACGAGAGGAGGTTATAGAAGCCGAACAATATATTGAGTGCCTCAAGACTATATTCGAGGTAGTGACTTGCAAGTTAGAGCAAAGAGTGATTTTAGCTATAGTGCAACTACAGAGTAGCTAAGAGATAGTGGAACTCGGTTAGGCTATCTAATTGTGTAAAGTATTCATAGGAGAACATCCTTTTGTACTGAGAAAGAAGAGAAGGTTCATTCATTAAAATAAGGAGACTTGGATGAAGAAGAGTTTATTAAGAGGTTCAATGACCTATCCACCTATTCCACACGTCTATAGCACCATAATGACATGAAGTAGAAGGCGGAGCGATTATTAAAAAAGATTCATCCAGAGTACCAGCAATAAATTGCTCTATTCAACATTACTACCTATGAAGAGATATGCCATAAGTTGAGAACAACTGTGAGGAAAGGTAGAGAAGTCAAGGTTGAGAATAAGAGAGATAGTATGGGAAGGTTTACTACTCCTTGGGTCCATTAGGCAGTGTTTCAAAGAAGCTTGTTTATAGCTCAAGTAATTATAGAGCTTCAAGGAGGAAGGATTTTGCTAGAGGTTTTTAAACCCTGCCAATTCAAAGGGCTTTTATACAAAGGAGTACTAAGGTTAGAATTGGCCTCCACAACCTTCCAAGCAAGTTTCAAACACATTAGCTCCTACTTTTAGCATTGGAAGATCACCTCAATACAGTATATACGGTAGATTTCATGTGGGCAAGTATTGGTCTTGTTTAAGTATGGAAAGCCAAGCCATATTGCTAAGTATTACCTCGAAGGTAGAATTGAGATGACAGAGCAGCGATCGACTATTCCAGGATGATTCTTCATAGTGACATAAGAAGAGGCCAGAGCATCTTCGAACCTGATTAAAGGTATAATCTTTGTCTATGTTAATAGAATTGAAGCATTATTTGACTCTAGAGCTACACATTCTTTTATCTCAAAAGAATGTGTAGATAGACTAAAATTAGATTTAGAAGAGTTACCTGTGTTGATTAGAGTAACAATATCTTTAGAATCCTTGAGGGTTACTAGTAAAGCATGTTAGAAAGTTGAAATTGTGTTTAAGGATCGGGTATCTATGATTAATTTGATTTTCATTCCTATGAAAGGGATTGATGTAATAGTTGGCATGGATTGGCTACAAGCTAACAATGCTATGCAAAACAGTGCTAGGAAGCTAGTGTCTTTACTAATGTTGACGGTAAGGACCAGTTCTATTGAGTAGACCATAATTTTGTCAATTATACAAGCTGAGAAGTTGATCAGACAAGTATGTTGTGCTTATATGGTGATTTATGCGACCAGCAGTGTGTATGAAGAGGGTATTAAAAAGATTGAAGTGGTAAGTGAATTTCCTACGGTATTTTCAGAAGAGATATCTAGATTGCCTTTGGAAAGGAAAGTTGAATTTTTAATAGATTTTGTTCCTGGTATAGAATCAATTTCTAAAGCTCTATATCAGATGTCGCCCTCAGAGTTGAAAGACTTGAAGAAACATATTGAAGATTTGCTTGATAAAGGATTTATCATACTAAGAATATCACCTTAGGGATCACCAGTGTTATTCATGAGGAGAGAAAGATGGTAATCTAAGGTTGTGCATTGATTACCGATAATTAAACCAGGTGATAGTGAAGAATAAGTATCCTTTACCTAGGATCGACAATCTATTAGATCAGTTGGCTGGAGCCTTAGTCTTTTCTAAGATTAACTTGAGGTCAGGGTATTATCAATTAAGGTTCTATAATAAAGATGTACCTAAGACGGCCTTTCGTACACGTTATGGACATTATGAGTTTCTTCTCATACTATTTGGTCTGACTAATGTACCTATGGTTTTCATGAATTCTATGAATCATATATTTAAGCCATATTTAAATCAGTTTGCTGTGGTTTTTATTAATGACATTTTAATTTATTTAGAAGATGAGGAATAGCATACCAAGCATCTTCAAACTGTCCTTAAGGTTTTAGAAGAGAACAAGCTATATGCTAAGCTCGGTAAATGTGAGTTTTGATTAATGAAAGTAAGGTTTCTAGGCCATATGGTATCAGCACATGGGATTTCTATTAATCCACATAAAGTTGATGTTGTGTTGAAGCGGGAATGGCCTAGCTCAGTTATGGAGATTCAAAGTTTTTTGGGATTAGTTAGATATTACCGATAGTTTATCTAAGGTTTCTCTCAAATTGCTTCTCCATTAATGATATTGACACATAGAGATCAGCCTTTTATATGGGATGATAGGTGTAAGATTACATTTCATAAGTTGAAAGAAAAGTTTACTACTGCACCCATACTTATAATTCCGAATCCAAGGTTGCCTTATAAGGTGTACAAGGATGCTTGTCTAAGAGGTTTGGGTTGTGTGCTAATGCAAGAAGGACGAGTAGTGGCATATGCATCCAAACAATGAAGACCACATGAAGAAAATTACTTGGCTTGTGATCTAGAACTTGCAGTAGTAGTCTTTGCACTGAAGATTTGGCATCATTACCTGTATGGTTCAGTATTTAGTGTGTTCAATGACCATAAAAGCTTGAAGTATCTGATAGATCAAAAAGAGTTGAACATGAAGCAAAAAAGGTGGATGGAATTGCTCAAGGATTATAACTTTGAGTTGAAATACCATCCTAGAAAAGCCAATATGGTGGCTGATGCATTGAGCAGAAGACACTATACATAGATAGTATGATGGTATAGGAGAATAGTTTAATAGAGTCTTTTATCGGATCTCAACAAGATGCACAATTGAAACCCTTAGTTGGTACCTATACTATCGTGATTAGTAGTGATTTCTAGAAAGAGTTGAGAATGATGAAGTTGAAAGATGAGTATCTCCTTGGGATTTGAAAAGAAGTTGAGTCAAATCCGTCTAAGGATTTTAGTTATAACGATGATATATTCGTGGTATATTGGGATAGAATCTATGTGCCTAATGATGCCAACTTGAGGAGAGTGATTCTAAATGAAGCACATTGCAGTAAATATACTATTCACTTAGGAGCTATGAAGATGTACTAAGATGTGAAGTGCTACTAGTGGTGGCCAAGAATGAAAAGAGAAGTGACAGAATTTATAGCACAGTGCTTATTTTTCAAAAGGTTAAGATTGAGTAATAGAGGGCGGCTGGAACATTACAACCATTAGAGATACCTAGGTAGAAATGGGACGGCATTTTCATAAATTTCATCTTTGAATTGCTAAGAACTCAATCGGGGCATGATGCTATCTAGGTGATTGTTGACCGATTGATGAAGTTAGCTCACTCTTAGCCATTCGGATTAGTGATTCTTTAGAGAAATTAGCATAGACATATATCTGTGAGATTGTGTGTTTGTATGGAATGCCTAAGGATATAGTTTTCGATTGAGATCTGAGATTCACATCTAGATTCTGGGGAGTCATGCAGAAGGCTATAGGTACTACTTTGAAGTTTAGTACTACTTATCATCCTTAAACTTATGGGTAGACAAAGCAAACTATTCAGACTCTAGAAGATATGTTGCGATCTTGTGTGTTGGAGTTGTGTGGTAGCTAGGATAGCTACTTGCAATTAGTCGAGTTTGCATACAATAATAGCTACCATTCCAGCATTCAGATGCACGATATGAAGCTCTATATGTAAGTAAGGACATTACACAATACAAGTAGAACAAGTTCTACAATATAAAACACACTTAATTAACACCTAGGCCTACCCATGTATCTTGTATTGTGATACCCTCGGTGAGATGCAATATAAAGTATACAAGGAAGTTTTTACAACAAAAACACATGTTTATAATCACATACACTTATGTATCCTAGTTGGCAACACTAATATCTAATCACATAGTTATACATTCATTACATAAAAGTGGTCATACCACTACAATCAAGGCTACTCTTTCCACCTATCCTTTTCCAGCCTTCTCGTTCTCTCTTCACTTGTATATATAGGTAACAGAGTAAGACATTCATCCTAGTAACTCAAATATAAGCCAAATACCAATTAGTGAGAAAAATCATAAACAAGAGATAAAATAGCATCATTTTAATAAAACAGTATAAATAATCATGCACACAATATCATTCACATTTAAATTCTCTTTATTGTTAGACTGAAATGTGCTTTAAAAAGTAATCTGTGCATGACTCTGGTATGGCCCATATTTGAATGGGTTATAACACTTAGAAACTTTTAAGTTTGACTTAGTGAGCCTTAAGTCTGAATAAGCTAATTCAAGCATCATTCAAAAGAGTCTCAAGTGTTTTGAGTTATAGAGGGCAACTATCCTATCTATGCTTAAACTAGCCTTTACCTATGCTTGTTTGAGGTCATAAAGGAAGCAACAAGCTTTTAAACTATAATACACACCTATTTTTATTATTACCTCATGCTTGAAATAGATGCAAGTATACTAAGTCATTAAACCTTAAGCGAATTCATGCTAGTGTTCTTTAAACAAGTATTTAGTGCACTTTGTAGGAAAAGTGCTTTTTCTAGCATTCTCCACTTCCATATGCCTTCAAGGGCCTTGATCTTTACCTTGAATATTCCTAACATCTCTTTTAATGTTAAACTATAAATGGGACCTCATTTAAGTAAGTTGGTAGCACAGTTATTGAGCATTAAATGATTTGCATTCAATTCTTACCTATATTCTATTATTTCTATGAAAAAGTTCTTAAAAATTTATAAGCTTTTATTGTTATCAAATTTTACTCTTTTAGAGAGCTTTTGTGCTAAAAAGCTTTTTTATTTATTGATTTGAAATCTTAAGAAGAGATTTTTCTAAATGGTTGTAATAGTTTTCAAGTGTTGTATGTGTTATTGTGAAATTTAGACTAGTGTAGTCTAATGGTTATATTGTGATAGTAAGCACTCATTAAAACTTATGATATAGTTGAAAAATCTCAAAGGTGATCTTGATGATTGAATGTAAATCAAACGGTTGGATTGAACTAGGATAAATTTCATATGTCTAGCTTTCTCTACTCTTAAACTCTTTATTTATTAAAGCTTTTTACATTAAATCAATTTTCAAGTTCATAATATTTCTAGGTTGGGAAAAATATTTATGAAATATTTTTGAACACTTAATTCACCCCCTCTATAGTGCTAACAGTTTGTACTATAGTAGTAAGCTCTCATCAGTTCATAATGGATAAATCTCATAGCTGTTTTGAGGATTGGATATTGGCTTAGTGGTTGGCTAAGCTGTGGTCCTACCACACATCTGACATAAGAAGGGTTTAACCCAATCACCATAAAATAAATTACCATATTGAAGTTAGGTAAATTTATTTGAAAACACTTAGGACCCAAGACTTCTTTTAAAAAAATCATCTGAAATTAACCTACACATATGTCATAAAATAAAAGAAACAAGGCCAAAAAGAGAGCAGTACACCACGGCGTTCACCATATGCACCATGACATGTGACATAAAGCCACGATCTCCCATTTTATGCCATGTGCCATAATGCACATGATAGAATTTTTCTGTCATATGATAGTTTGCTTAAGCAAACTTCTGGCATATGTCATTTTCACATATGATGTCCAATCGAAATGATTCAAGCACCCACAAGAAGCTTATTTCATAAGCTAACTAATAAGATAAGTTTAGACATGAGCTAATAGTTTGATCTAAATTTGAACATTTAGGTGCATAAAGCTACTTTTCTTAAAAATTTTATACAACAAAGTATTCAAATCATACACATTATCTCATTAAGTCCTTTTAGGCCTAGAACCAAGTCCATAAGGACCAAACACACCTAATTGAGCAATAATCTTATCATAAAAACTCATATATCAAAATTTGGCCATTAATTCATCTATTGCCATTAAAGATTGTTTTCACCTTTTCAATAAGAAAACATATTTTCTTGACCAAACATTTACACAATCCCCACAACTAAGTTAGAATTCATGTGTTACCGAATAATCACCACTTACATACATTCCCTACATAGTTTAATCAAAACTTATCCCATATCACATAAATCACTACAAGCATCACATTTCCACACACTGGGCTAAGATTCTCAAAGTCACAGTCTATCACAACTTCAAACAAGCACATGATTCCTATGGCAACTCATATAAAATCTGAGTTTGCACAGCTTTAATGACACTAAGCTGACCCTGGGTCTTTTGTAACGTCATCCCTGACATTACCAAACACATAGAACACTAAACATGAAACATTGTAATGGTAAATAGGAATAATTAAATCCTTGAAAATAGTTATTATAACACAAGTGTTATGAAAGTTGAAGAAATTAATATCCCAAGAAAAGCCCATGTGAGAAGCCATTTGAGCTGAAACTATAGTTTAAAACAAAATATACGAGATAACGGAAGTATGGAAACTTGAAACATCCCTTAAAAGCATAATTAGAACTGAACAATTTAGCTATAAAATGATGCATGATCAACACACCACCTTATACCTTCCTTATATCTTTTGATTCAATATGTAGGCTAACAACTTAATAAGACCAAATCCAAGTGACTAAACTAGCTCAAGCTCACCTGTTGTAGGAGGTAGCCTTAGCTAAGAGCGCCTTTACCTACTATAGACCACATATTCTCCCTATTTATAATACTAGGGGTGTCAATGCATCTATATCACATAATACTTGAACTTTCAAACAAATAGAATTGTGCACTGGGGCCTTCATGGTGCTAGTATACTATATAAATTTTCAAACAATGTCCTTAACACCACACTAGGGTTAAATCCTACCCTCTTACAATGATCATGTCAAACATATGCTCAATGAATCCACATATAACTATAACATATATTTTCCACTAAGATGTTCATTTCCACAAAAGCCATAGAATTTCACAAATACTTATACTTGAATATATGATGTAGTCATCAAAACTATAATGTTAAGAACATAATTTTCCATTCTACTTTACATGAAGTTCCTAAATCATAATCACTTTATATTAATACTATAATAGTGCAAAAACAAATATATTAACTTTTATGATTACCAAACAACCATCCAAATACACAAAAAGAGAGTTTAGATAATCCAGTTACTTTAATCCTTTTATCACTAAAAGGGTTACCGTGGTTAAACATTATCAATCCACACACTAATTAACCCTTCTTTTAACACTTTTGGGTACCTACTATACCCAAAATCTTATTTTAACAACATCAACTCTCTTAATAGACTCCTTTAATCCCATTTAACACTCAAACACCTTTATTACCCACATTACTCCCCAACTCTCAATTTCTACTTGAGGTTCTTCCAAACCCAACCTAAAAACTCCAAATCACTACATAATCTATAAACCTAGGTTTAGAAGCTTAATTTAACTCTCCAAGACCTAAACTAAGGCAATGGGTTTGATCACAACCTAAGAAAAACTAAAATCAAGTCCCACATTACCCCAAACATACAAAATTCTCATAAAGGGAGAGGAAGAGATGTAGGGAGCTTAACTAAGGATGAATCTTGCCCAAAGTATTTCCAAATAGCTTCTGTAATACTTGCCCCGAGTGTTATCTAAAAATCACACAATTCAAATAAACTAAGTGTGGTTAAGGAGTTAATCCTAAAACCAACTTAGAAAACAAATCATTTAAATTAATAACAATTTGCATAATGGCAAAACACACGTATAAAACCTCTTAGAAAAGTATAAAGGATTAATATGTAGCGCAGGGAAGCAAATAAGGCAAACAGGGGCAGTTAATTGATGTCATGACAGCATTAATTTTGCTGTCATGACAGCCCTCCCGGGAGGTGCCGATTCACTGTCTGGCCTCCGATTGAAGTAATTTTAAAGCTCACACGTCACATTCAAAGGGTACTATAAGCGAACCAAATTTTAAAAATATCTAACAGCTGGATTAAAATTAGATATGTTAAAAGTTTGGTTATTTTTGCTGTCATGACAGCTAAAAAGCTGTCATGACATCACCTTCGGACTAACTTTTGGGGTGCACCATTTCATCATCCGACCTCCAATCAGAGTGATTCCAAAGCCCATATGTTACTTTTAAATAGTACTATTAGCATACCAAATTTTGAAAAGATCCAACAGACGGATTAAATTTCGTGCATGTTGCAACATTATCAATGTTGCTGTCATTACAGCACTTTTGTTGTCATAACAGCTCCTCCGGACCAAATTCCAGAGTGCGTCATTTCTTCGTCTGGCATCTAATAAATGTGATTTTAAAGCCCACATAAAGCTTATAAAGGTTTTACTTGTGACCTAAAGTTTAGAGAAATCTAACGGTTGGATTAAGATTTGGACACCCAAATGCAAAAGTGCAGTTTTTTAGTTAAAAACCATTTTCAAAATTGTCCAAATCTTATCATAATGGCCACAAACTTGTAGGAACACTTTGGACACGTCAAATAGGACTAAAAGAACCTGATAGAACATTTAAATGATAGAAAAACCCTTTATACTAAAATTTGACCACCTGGGTGCCATTTCCAAAATGGACCATAAACCCCCAAAATGCACAAATCACACAAAAGTGGTCAAAAACTATTTCAAAGATCATATACACATATGAATACACACGCTAAACATTTTCACTTGGATCAGAGATCTCTGTGGGGCCCACGCACCCACTCTCTCTATCCAAGGTGTATGTTTGCCAGTAGCACACCATTTGCAATGCAACCACTTGCATTTACGTGTGGAATCACATATATACCAAAATAAATATTTTCTTATGGTGAAAACTTAGTCTACTAAATAAATCCATCAAAACCACACACCATAGCTAAGTTTCCTAGCCACAAGTCTATAAGCAAATAAAAATTCATACACAAGCCATACAATCCACACATACACACATATACATAATCATATCCTACTAGTACCCTAATCCTAAATACATTACAATAGATTTGCTCAAAAGAAGGGTTGCAGTTCTTTACAATTCATAAACAACCCCTAGCTCTGCTCTTTTTCCCGTCCTCCACTGGTTCCTTCGCTTGGACTTAGAAATATTGAAAAGAAAGGGGTGAGGCAACGACAATCTCAGTAATAGAGAAATCTACATTGATTATTACATAGTAAGCCATAATCGAATAAACGAATAATAAATTCAATATAATATATAATTTAGCCATTTAAAATGCATGAATGCTTGACATAGGCCGGTATGGCCTTTCATGACCAATAGAATTTCCCCTGGAACTCTTTAACTCGCAGGTAAACCTTATACCTACTTGTACCTCCATAGGCACAAAACATAATCTAAGGCATGATCTAATCCACCGAACCGCCTATGCCCCTTTGACGTGAATCCTGAGCAGTTAAAGCTAACTCCCTCCTAGAGCCTGCCCAACTTACTCTCCATGTGAGGGCTACCTTAGCCTAGGTACTCAACCTCACACTTCATATGTCAAATTTCCTCCCCCACTGAGAGGTTTCGAACACTTAATACACTAACCACTTCAGTGCACTGAGCCCACAATACATAAGGCAACACTGAGTACTGACAGTGTCCCATAGAATATCAAAAGTCCACAACTTCTCATTGGTGAACTCCACCGAGATCATGCCTTTTATTCGTGTCTACCTTTCTCGAGTATTGACCACTTCAACACTCTAAGGTAGTATAATATTTATAAATCTCCCTTAAACGGTTCCTTAGCCTATCTAAGGTACCTTACTTAATTACACTTCCTTAAAATGCAACTTCTATTCCTGATGATTACAATACATGTAAACAAATCTCATTTCCATAAAAACATTGTTGTTAAACAATTAGAAAACATATTTGCACTATAATCAAAGTAGTACCCCATAACCCCTTATAAAGCACATTTAATCTTTTAAAATATGTAATGCATGATAGCTAGTAATATTTATTCAAAAATAACTAAAACAAAGTAATAAGAAATATAAATTCCCTTGTTACCTCAACCCTTTGGTACCAAAAGGGTTTCCTCTTGTACAAAATAGGACTCAGCTTTTTCCTTAACTTCTGAACAAATTCTACCAACAATTCCTACAACATATAAGTGATCCATATAACTTATCATGATAAATAGTATTAATGAAGACTATAACTTATACCACACAACTTGGTCAATGAGTCATAATCTATCCTAATGGTCTATATATTAACCAACCATTCACATAGTATTACTTATCCACCAAAACCATTTATTAGCCATCACTAGGCTAATTTTTAATTTATATAATTTTTAATCAATTAAAAACCTTCACTTAGTATCACTAACTTTCACCATTAGCCCTTATAATAAAAACCAAACCTTAATTTAAATCTTATTGGGCTCAAATGGTAAAATTATAACTAAATCAATAAGCTTAAATCATTGAGGAGCAAAACCCAATCTCTCAGGGTTTAATTTGTGCCCAAAACACCTCTTTTCATCCAATTATCCACTCAAAACATTAGATTATTATATAGAAACTCAAAACATCCTCCTTAGGATCCAAAGAAACAAAAGCTTACAAGAATAAAGCCTTTGGAATCAAAATCTAGAAATTCCCTCTTCCAAAAATTGAAGAAAATTAAGAGGAAGGGAAGAGGATTGAAGTAGGGAGTTTACCTATCGTGTAGCCGAGCTTGCAACGGTCGCAAAGCCTCCTAGATCCAAGCCTAACTCCCTCTCTTTCTCTTCTCTTCTTCCTCTCTCCCTCTCATGCGTTTTGTTCTTTTCCTTCTTTCCTTTTTCGTTTCTGCATTCTATTTCTCTTTAAAAAAGCTGATCTAACACTTTGGGAAAAATTACAAGAAAGGGCCTAATATTTTTATTATAGCACAAAAGCCCGGGTCAACTTTGATAATTTTTCCATATTTAAAAATCAAATAAAACCAAACTTTTGTTGAGAAAAATTCAAACTCTGGACCTCTATCAAATTATTCTAAATTTTAATTTAATTATAGATATTTGATTTTATTTTTTAAAATAAATCCGACTCTTAAAATTTTTAGGATGTTACAGCTTCCAATATCCAGCCTTAATAGACCACAAGCTCCTTCCATTGTCTCTCTTGCGATCTCTCTCTTTTCCTTCTCTAGTTTTTACCCAATCACGCATCTAATATACATAGATTTTTGCCCATCCATCATGGCGCATGGTGCGTTCGCTACAGCTAATAGCATAGAGAGGCTCAAATATATTTGGGCCTTTCTCCGTGCCATAGTTTGCTTGGACTCCAACCTAGCCCTTTTATATGGTTGTTCAATGATCTAATGATTATGTTAATCTTCGTAAAACATCATTAATTAAAATTCATTTAAATTTACCAATCTACCCTTCTAAACACTTGAAATTTCAAGATTTGAAATCTAGGATGTTACATCTTTCCCTTTGCTTGGCTCACCACTTTAACTTGTAAAAATGTAACCACAGGGTGAGATAATAATCTCAGTAATAGAATAACTTGCTACTACTAACTATCACAGGTAACTATTAGCAAGTGTAGCATATATATATATATATAGTCAAACATAGCATATACTATAAATATCAATTCATAAAACCATTGTCACAACAAATCACCATTATAAGCATGATCAACTACCATTTGAACCTCCGTATTACCTTGACTGAAGCCATAGGCTCTTAGCAAGCCAATACACACTCATTGACCTGAGCACACCCTTAGTGGTAGAATTACTTGGTCAAAGGTGTTTGTTCCACCTCTAGACTACAGTTTTCCCCAATCACACATAATGATTGTGATGTCATTACTCCAACATTGCATCACATAGATGCTAAGGAGCTCAAATCTCTAACACATACTGTACCCCATATGGACACTAAGGAAATAATCTCCAACACCATACCACAATAGGCACTAAGGAGATGAAATTATCCAACACCACACCCCATCAGGCACTGAGGAGATGAAATTATCCAACACCACACCCCATCAGGCACTGAGGAGATGAAATTCTCTAACACTGCACCCCATCAGGCACTAAGGAGAATAATGCCATATGGACTACTCACTACTTCTCCCTACGGGTGAACTCCTACGTCTTATGATCATGCTCTCATAAAAATCATTTGTTTGTATTCAAATCTATATGTCTATAGTATATAATCATATATTTCCATAAATTTGTCCAATTGAAATCCTTTTCATGCAACAATCATGCATGGTCTCTAATCATGCACAATTAAAAACAATTTCATGCAATAGCTATAATACTCTTAAATAGTTACATTAGACAATTGAATAGAATAAGTTATTCGGTTATCTTAACTCTTCTATCATAAGAAAGGCTACCCATAGATTTCTCTCAACTGTTAATGTTTCCAACACATTTCCTTTCGTAACTTACACATGTAATACAAAAATCTACACACAATTAGTACTGTTTAGTCAATTAATGAAATTAACTACAAGCACTAATTACTATTGCAAACCATATTTAGCCATTCATTCCCTCTCACTTAGTCTAGTTAGGTTCCTCATAACCCAATTATCCCTTTCTATGACTTCTATCAATTCTAAGACACACTTTCTCATCGATCCCCATTTTCATTTCTCTTTAATTTAGGGCTAAATCAAGCTTACCACCTTAAAGCTTTATTGTTCAACTCCAAGCTAATCATAAAACCTTAATTTGATTCTTGAAAACCTTTTTATTACAAAAGGGTAAGAAATAAACCCCTTAAAATTCCCCAATTCAATTTCTCTATTACTTAAACTAAGAGAAATTAGTATAGAATTGAAGCTAAGGTTGGTAGAAACTTACCTGATAAGCTATCGCTTAGAAACTTCTCCTAAAGCCTTAAATCTTCTTGCCTTACTAGAGATTCTCCCTCTTCTCCTCACCTAATCACGTTTCTCTTCTATTCCTCTCTATTTTTTCACAAGTTGGACACATATTCATCAAGTAAATTCTATGTTATGTGCTGTGGTACAAGCAACTGAGCCATGGCATGTGATATAGTAAGGAAAAATCCTCACCACATGCATCTACTTTATTCTAAAATGTGATCCTTGCACTCACATTTGTTCATCCATACCCTAAAGAGTCAAAATATATCAAGTTGTCTCCTAAAATTCTAGCTACTCACTAATTACTAGTTCACCATCAATTAACAACTAGTTTCAGGATTAGAAAAATCAGGATGTTACATCTTGTCTCCTATCCTTTCTACTTTCCCCAAGTATCAACCACTTCAATACTCTAGAATAATATAACATATAAAAATTCTTCCCTTAAGCAGTTCCTTATAATCTCCCCTAATATCCACCTAATATTAGGAGAAGTTAACCAAATCACCACATATAAAACTAAACTGAATCAATTAAGTTTATTTAAAAAAGCTTGAGACCCAAGACTTCTTTTAAAAATCATTAAAATCCTTTACACTTCAAAAAATGCATAGTGAAAGACATATATGTGCATTCATTATGACCATTTCAAGCTTTAAAATTAGAGAATTTAGGTTAAAAATTGGGCCATGCATCATGTCATATAGCACATGCACCGCAACATATGGCACGGAGCCATGGATTTCCCTTTCTATACCATGCATTGCAAAGTGCAAATAATACGCCACAGAGCACATGACAAAAATTTTGTTGTCAAACGATAGTTCGTAAAAGCAAACTTTCAACATACGCCGTTCCACATACGATGTCTGATAGGAGTGATTTAAGCACCCATACAAAGCTTATTTCATAAGCTAGCTAATAAGATAAATTTGGAAGCAATCTAACAGCTTGATCAAGATTGGGACACTTGGTGCAAAAAGTAACTTTTTTCTAAAAATTTGGGGCATTAAAGTGTTCAAATCTTGCACTTAATCTCATTAGACCATTATAGGCTTAGAACCAAGTCCAAAAGGACTCAATACACTTGATTGACCACACATCACATGACATACTCACATAAATCAACATTTGGCCATTGAATCACACATTTTACGAGAAAAAGGGCTATATTTCACTACTAAACACAATAACGTGTTCTTAGCCATTCTATTCATAATTTCCACACAAACTTACCGCATATATTGACCACATATATTCACAATAAAATCTTAACCCTCAATCACATCATTCACATACAATAGGCTAAGATTTCACAAAAATCTATACAAATTACAACTTACAACATGCATGCAAACCCTATAGCATATTTTCATTTGTAAATATACAATCTCTGAATTCACGTAACATTAAGCTACTATGCTTGTCTAGAGTCTTTCCCTTTACCTAAATCACTACTTTGACCTATAAAATATAACCACGGGGTGAAATAATGATCTTAGTAATAGAATAAACTCATTACTATTAACTATCACAGGTAACTATAAGCAAGTAAACTATAATATACATATGAACATAGCATATAACATAGCTTTTACTTAAGAAGTTAGTTTTCTTAATAAATCACCATAAGTACTAACATGATCACTACCATCTGAATCTCTAAATCACCCCGATAGAAACAATAGCTTCATTAGGCCAATGCATACTCTTTGACTTGAGCTTACCTTCGGTGTAGAATCACATAGTTAAAGGTGTTCTGTCCCACTTTTAAACTACGGTTTTTCCTATCGCACACTGATTAGGGTGTTGCTACTCTAACACTACATCATACATATACAAAAGAGCTCAAATCTCTAACACCGCACCCCCATATAGGCACTAAAAAGATAATCTTAACATCGCACCTCAATAGGTACTAAGGAGATGAAATTCTCCAACATCGTACCCCGTTAGGTACTAAGGAGAATATGCCATATGGACTTTTCTACTTCTCCCTATAAGTAAACTCCCACCCCTTATGATCATACTTCTGTATAAAGCACATGTTGGCATATAAAATCATATATATACACATGCAAAATCACAAAGCCATACAATTTTATAAACTCAAATCTTTAGAAATCAATTTCATGCATTAAACATTCACTTAACAAAAATGGACAATCTAAAATATTTTCATGCAATAACACTCATACTTCTAAACAATTACAATAGATAACCAAATAGAGGCATTTGTTTAGTTACCTTAACCTTTCTGTCATAAGAAAGGCTACCCGTGGATTCAACAATCACGAATGCATCTCTACAAGTTTCTTTTCTCACTTTATGTGCGAAATGTACCAATTTACACCAATTGACACTACTAATCAATTGAACAAATTGACAAAAAATACTTAATTATTATTCTAAATCATTTTTAGCCATCCATTAACTTTCACTTAGCTAATTTATTCTCATTACCACTCACTCACCACTTTCTATCATTTTTACTAATCCCATTTCACATTTACTCAATTTTTTATCCTTGATTTAGAGCTAATTTAAGCCTCTAGCTTTAAAGCTTTATCATTTAACCCCAAACCGTCACAAAGCCTTAATTTAATCCCAATAACCTTGTTCATTACTAAAAGGTAAGAAACTAACCCCTTAAATTTCCCCAATTTAATTTCTCTGTAACTTATACTAAGAGAAATTATAGTAGAATCAAAGCTAAGGGCTATAGGAAGCTTACCCGATAAGCTACCGATTCAAAATGCCTTTCAAGCTCATAAAATTAATGCCCTAGATAAGCCCTGATCTCTTTCTCTTCTTTACTCGATTTCTCTCCTTTCCCTTCTTCAAGAACAAGCTGGACATGCACTTATTACTTCATTTTTTGTACAAGCACCGTGATGTAAGATGAGGAAAGTCCTCACTATGCGTACATGCTTCATCTTGAAACTCGATTCTTCTATTCGTATATGTGCATTCAATACTCTATTTAGTTAAAATATCAAGTTATCATCCAAAATCCTTATCACTTAGTAATTACTAATTCCCCTTAATTAGTAAACTAGTTTAATGATTAGAAATCATGATGTTATAGCCTTAGCCTATCTAAGGTACCTAACTTAGTTATACTTTCTCAAGTACAAATTCCTATCTCAATGATCCTAATGCATACTAACAATCTCGTTTTTTTAAAGAACATTCTTATTAAATAATAAGGAACATAAATGCACTATTATCAAAGTAATACCTCATAAACCCTTATAAAAATATTTAATTGCATTTAACAACTTAAAACATGTAATGCATGGTAACTAGTATTATTTATTCAAAAATATCTAAACAAAGCAATAAGAAATATAAAATTCTCTTATTATCTCAACCGTTTAGTACCAAAAAGGTTTCCTTTATACAATGATAATACTTGGCCCGATCGTTAACCTAAAAGTAGGTGCCACCAACAATCCCTAAGAAGCTTATAGAGAATGATAGAAGGAGATCAAAGCTCCTTTAAGTCTTGTAAGAAAAACCAATAGATATAGGGAAGAATGAAGGAGTTAACAAGTTGAACAAGGATGAGACACTCACAATTAGACCTCCCATAATAACAACCTAGCTTTTCATGCGCTCACTACCTATGAATGAATAAAATGAAGGGGGAGAAGGTTTGACAGCACCGACAATAGAGAGGAAGAATAAAATTAATGGTGAAGTTAGGAACAACTTACAACTCAAACCATAAAAAGTAATAGATCACAGCATTCATGGCAGCCACATTAGCGAATTGAATAGCAAAGAAGGAAGAAGAAGATAGAGGTAACACAGGATTCTACATTTAGAGCTTCTTTTCTTTTCTTATCTTTCTCTCCCTCTCCTCTTGTTCTCCCATTCATCACCTTTTCCTTTACTTTTCTTTTCTTCTTTCTTATGTTTAAAAAACATTGAACTTAAAAAATAATTAGGAAAACTTGCACGGGAAGGGTGAAAATCTTTTTGTTATTAACACATGAGAGTAAGTCGAGCTACCTCTAGGAGAGAGTTAGCTTCAACTTTTAAGATTTGCTACTCTGTGTGTGAGCATATATTTCAGGATTAGATTATGTTTTGTGCCTGTGGAGGTACAAGAGGTACAAGGTTTACCTATGAGCTATAAGTACTAGGGGCATTCTGTTGGTTAAGGGTTTATCGGCCTATTTCATATATTCAAGCATTTTGAATTCTTTAATTATATATTATTTTGAATCTATTATTCATTTATTAGACTGTGGCTTACCTTGTAATAAGAAATAAAGATTTTTTTTATTACTAAGACTTTAGTTGTTTCACCACTTTCCTTTTAATATTTTTAGGACCAAGTAAAGGATCTATTAGTAGACAGGTAGAAAGCCTAGTTAGGGGTTTGTGTTCACATATTGTGAAAATAGTAACCTTTTTCTTTTGGATTATGTGTATTGTAATGTATTTAGGTTAGGTGCCAGTAGGCCATAGTTGTTCATATATGTGATTTTGTGTAGATTGTATGCCCGTGTATGCTGTTTTTTTTGCTAGACTTATGGCTAGAAAACTTAGTTATAGTGTGTTGTTTTTGAGGGATTCATATGGTAGACTAAGTTTCTACTATAGAAAATATTTTATTTTTGTGTGTGTGTGTGTGGTATTATAGGAAAAATGCAAAATGATTACATTGTGTACTATTAGATTATGACAAGTGGTATGATCCCTAGTTTCTAACCTAAATGTATGGCCTCAAGGTTAATTGAGTGGACTAGGTTTAACTTATATGTGATGGTGGTAACTTTTCGAATATATGTAAACAAATACCTGGAGAAGGAGAATGGGTGCTCGAGCCCCATAAAGATCTCTGAGCAAAGTATAAATATTTATCTGTTTTGTATAGGTGTATATAGTATTTGGAATTGTTTTGGGCCACTTGTGTTTTTTGTGAATTTTAGGGTTAAGGGTCTATTTTAAAAAAATGGCATCTGGGTGGTCAAAGTTTAATATAAGGGGTATTTCCTTAAATTTTCTAGCAGGTAATCCTAGTCTTATTCGATGGGTCCAAAGTGTTCCTACAAGTTTTTGATCATTAGGAGAGGATTTTGAAAATTTTAAAAATGGTTTTTACCAAAAAGTTACACTTTTTCATTTAGGTGTTTAAATCTCAATCTGACTGTTAGATTTCTCCAAAATTTAGGTCACAAGTAAAATTTTTTATAAGTTTCATGTGGGCTTGGGAAATACCTTGATCATACATTTTATGAAGAAATGGTGCACTCCAAAATTTAGTTTGGAGGTGTTTTCATGATTGCAAAATAAAGCTGTCATGATAGCAATACCATTTGATCTTGTAATGTATACAATGTTCAATCCGATCATTGGATATTTTTGAAATTTGAAACACTACTAGTACTCATTAAAAATAATGTGTGGGCTCTAAAATTACTTCTATCAGAGGTTGGACAATGAGATAGTGCCTCTCAAAAGTTTGCTTAGGAAAGTTATCATGACAACAAATTAATGCTATCATGATAGTTATTAATTGCCCCTGTTTTGCCTAGTTTACTTCTGTGCACTATATATTGAACCTTTAGACTTTTCTATAAGGTTTTAAATGTTTGATTTGCTATTATGTGATTTGTTTAGTAATTTAAATGGGCGTCTCCTAAGTTGGTTTTAAGATTAACTCCTTAACCATGCTTAGTTTATTTAGTTATGGTGTGGTTTTGTTAGCATTAGGGGCAAATGTTACATTTGGTATTAGTTTTAGGTTTATAATTCCTTTTTCCTAGTTGGCACCCTAAATACATTACTCTTATGCTCTTTTCCTTATGCCACTAACCTGAACTGATTAATTTCTTTTTCTAGCTTGTTCCTTTAGGAGGGAGAAAAGTCCATACATGTGCAACTGTACACCTTTCAATTGTGCTATGGCTCGAAGATGAAGAGGTAGACTGAGGAATGAGGAATGATCACCACCTCTACCTCCACCACCATAGGGGATGGTGCAATCATGGCTAGGATGCTTGAAGTGATGGTGGATAAATAGCAAAATCTCATAGGTCATATTGTTCCAAACTAGCATGTTGACTCAAGTATTAGGTAGGGTGCTTCTAGTGCTATGGGAGCTAAGATAAAAGGAATTTTCCAAACATGAATATCAAATTAATTACCAAGCTATGCTATTTGTTCAAGGACAATTAATAATTACGATAGGCATCCGTGAGAACGCACATGAGGACAAAAACATAAGGGAATATGTAAGTGATGAAAGATTCAAGAGAGGATAGAAAGAATAGTATTCAAAAGTCTTATAGATTCAAGCTTTAAGGACCAACGTTCTCTCAATTTCTAAAACCATCTATTAATGCACATATGTGTCTAAATCTTGAAAGGAAGATAAACTTAACTTTATAAACTCTATCCACTTTGATGCCTATCAATTCAAATCTTCCATTCTCTTTATTGTCTCGCTATTTTCTATTGTGCTATTTCTCTCTCTCCATTTTTCCTTGCCTCGCTCTTCTCTACCTTTGTTTTCCTTTATATAGACCCATACACATAGGGTTTCTCTAAAATCTCTATCGTATCGTGATATATGTTTTATATATTCTTATACTATTATTATTATTATTGAGAGATTGGATATTAATGGTTATCTTATCTATTGTTATATTATTTTGGAATGTTTGATTCTTAATATTAGATAGTAGATTATCTTATTTTGAAGTTTTCAAACGTAATATTAGATTAGATTATATTCTTGTTATTATATTATTTTAGGACATTCAATATTTATAAATCATTATTATATTAGATTGTGATCTAGCTTGATTACAATTGTGTCTGTCATTTTTTATTATCTTCAAATTAAAGATCTTTTAACTTTTTATTTATTTATTTTGTGTTATAAAATTTTTTCCTATTTTCATTTATGTTATTTTATAGAGATTGCTTTTACAAAATGTTTTCCTATTTTTCTATTTTTCATTGTCTCTTTTTATTATTTTATTATGGATGTTACCTTATTTATTTATAAGGGCCCCAAATAAAATACGATATTTATGGTCATTTTGGCAAGGAAGTGAGTAATCAAAGAGCATAGGTTTAGTTTTTTTTAAAGGAGTTGTTGGTTCAAAGTTTGATCGGGGGAATGAAAATAAAATTAATTTAGACAGTGAGCATTCAAGGGGCCTAATTAAACTAATAAGACTTCTACCTCTAAGTCATGCTTCAAAAATTTATAACCCATTTGAGGCTTTGGTCCAGGATAACAAGAATTTGGAATAAGAGATGAGATCTAACAAGTCTTTATGACCATGAATATGATGAGCTTGAAAAAGTGCACATTTCAAATTAAAAACCTTATGACATGTGGGGTCTCCACATGGACCAACTAGCTTGTGAGAAAGAACTAGGGTTTGAAATGGAACATGATTTGTTTCTCCTTAGACCAAGTGTCTAGTAAGGAAGTAGTGGGTTTTAAAATGAAAGGAAAAGTATATCAATATCATAAGCTTTTCAAATTGTTGGTTCATTGTTTAAGATATGGAAAATGTTATTTATGTTTTAAATTGTTAGAATTTATAATATCAAGTCACTGTGCTATTCGATCTATTATTTGACTTACTTTTAATTATTTTAATTAAAGCCAAAAATTAAAAGGAAAGTAAAAGTATATTAATATAATTAGCTTTTCAAATTATAATATGTTTATTATTATAGATATGGTTATTGTTTTTTGTTAAGATTATTATGTTTATTGTTATAGTAGGTATGGTTATTGTTGTTGTTAATGTTATTATGTTTATTGTTATAGTAGCTATAGTTATTGTTATTGTTAAGGTTATTATGTTTATTGTTATAGCTATGGTTATTTTTATGGATATTATGCCACTAGAATGCAAAAGCAATATAATAATCAAGTTACATCCAAAGAAAAATAAACTACTTTTAAATCTATTTAATAATAATGAATAAAAATTAAACTAGACATATAAGTTAAATTAAACCTTAAAAAAACCTACATTAGGAATTTATACTTTGTATAGAGATATCTTTCATTATATTGTGCTCATAAAACTATACGGCAACTTTTTATAAGACCGTATAAAGAAATTGTGGAAGTGATACTAGTCATAAAATAAAAGGTAACCAAATTTAAGCATGTATATATATACACATGTTAGAATTTTGAATTTGTGTAATTTTCTCCCATGATGAGTCATTAATAGGATTTACAATAATTCTAGTCATAATGAGTTGATCAAAATCTAGTATTAATTTCTTATTAATATCCTAAAAAGGAAATAATCCTTCATCATAATAATGATTATTCCAATCAGCATATTTCTTCCATAATGAGGTGAATCAATGCCGATTGGATCTTCCTTTTATACTGACACCTCCTTCACAATAAATAGTGATCTAAGGCTTGAGGTAGATCCATCCTAAAGCAAATAGTTCTCTAATTCACTCTTCCTCTCCTTCTCTTTCTCTTTAGTGCATCTGTCGTGCATTATAGTCTAGACTTTAGTAGTCTAAACTCGTGTAGGTAGTCGAATAACTTCTTCTATACCTTAACCTAGTGAAACACTAACTTGACTCTTTTGTTTAGTATATTATTTATTTATTATTATTATGCAGTGGCATTAGAGCCAAGTCATTCCTATGGTTATGATTGCGATTGAATTGATATTAAATTTACATTTATGTACTTTTATTTTATCGGTCTTTATTTTGTTTGAATATGTATCATGCATCTCTTTGCTCCCCTAGAATGTGTTAATCAAAGGGCTTCCTTACCTTGATTTTGGACTTGGCTATCTTCTTAGCATGCTCTATTTTCTTATTGTGGAATATGCTCATATTATTATGTGCACTGTTTTTTAGCATTCATTTTTTTCAAGAATTTTTTTCATTTTTTATTCTAGATTTTCATTTTTTGGATCTCTATTTTATTCATCTTTATCACTTCTAGACTCTTTTTCTTCCTTCCTCATAATCGTGTGAGTTAAAAAGTATTTTTAGAAGCATTCAAAACCTTCATTGAAGCTGTTCTTGAGAATGTGCAGAGGATAAAATTTTTCAAAAAATTTGGGTACTTGAATTTAAGCTTTATCTTTCAAAATTGGTATAGTTGTGTAGAGGGCAAAGATATAATTCTAATGAGACTCGAATTGTGTCAAACAGACATCAGATAGATGACTTATAGCTAAAAAATGGTAGCAGGTTTTAGGGTCCATCCCTGGGTTGAAATGGATTAGGCAACCTAGCATGAGGTATAGGACGGCCTCAATGACATGTCATTTTAGACCTTGGAGGTGCTACATTTCATAAGTGTAACATAGCGCACCAAGTTTAGTGCCACCCAACCTAACCAATCAAAACAACTTTGATTAGGTCCAAACAGTTGACTTAGTCAACGGTCAACTTAGGTTGGGTTGGTCAACTTGACCCGATCTAGCCTAAAAATAAAAATTGATTATTATTTTTTCTCAGTCACTTGGTTAGTGAGTGAAGGGCATATGCTAATCCTTTAGTCAAAATAAACACATGGTTGGACTCATTGACATGAGAGGAATCCAGTGGCAAGGCACATCTAGTGGAATTTGGCCTCCACGATGGCATGCATATGTCGTGCCAATGCTGAGAGTAGGCTTGGTCCCATTTTTCATTTTCTTGAATTTTTCAACCTAGAACCTTTTAGAGGGGTATATGGATGCGTAAGAGCTCCTTTTAGGGCACAATTTAGACCTAAAAATCCCTAAATTCATGACATACATAATGATATATTATTTTCTTGTTTTTATACAAGTTTTATGTATTTTATATGTGATTTTTGGTCATTTTGGTTTTTTTTTATTCAAAAATTTTACTAGGGGCTTTTCTAATGTATTATTAACATTAAATGAATATGTCTCATAGTCATGACTCCATCATATTCTCATCTATCTTATTATTTTGATGAGTAAGAAATATTTTCATGAAAGTTATGCTGAGCAAATCTACAAAGAAAATAAGGGATAGGCCATGGCTCATGTTTCACTCAATAGCCATCAAGGTGTTGAGGGACTACTTGAATGAAAGGGGCAAGAGATATGCCACTCAAGTTTGGACAAAGGCACTTAGTGAAGGCTATGCAAGGCATTAATAATGATAAAAAAGATCTTTGATTATAATGTGCTATCTTTAATAAGTTATTTTGTTTAGTCCTTTGGTTTTTTACTTGAAGCATTTTTTAAGACAATTAGTTATTGTTTTTTAGACTTGCTTTAATTATATTATTGTTGGACCTTTTCGGATATTTATAATTGTGTTATGGATATTGGTTATCCAATTATCTAAGCTTTATGGATTATTGTTATCTAATTTCTTTCCTTTATAGATATTAGTTATCTATTTAATGTTTTGTTTGAGTTAGAGTCCTTTTAGAACATGTTATCTAGAGAGGATACAAGGGAAAAAAAATTCAACAAAGATCCTAACTAAGAGGGAGGTAGTCTAGCTAGAATGACTAGGATGGAAGTGATAAATTATATTTTTTACATAATATCATTTCCCTTTATTCTTAGTTTTGACACTTGTTTTGGTTATTTTAAGCATCATTTATATTTATTAGACTTAATTTATAATTTTGGGAATAGCCTGTCAATTCTTAATTTTTAATCTTATTTCTTTTTCTTTTTTTTTTATTTCCCACTTGCATTATCATACATCATGCATACTATAGTTTAGTATTATTTGATTTATTAATTTTCTCCTTTGTTACTTTTATTTTTTCTGGCATTTCAATAAATTCTTATAAATATTTTTGAGGACTGTAAATACTATTGTCAGCACGAAGGAAGTAAAAATTTCTATGGAATTTGGTGAACATGTGATTCTATTTGATATTTATGAGGCCACAAGACATCCTTTTGAGGATCATGCTCTGCTAGGAGTTAACTTTGTTGATTCCATGATTGATAATGCTGTAATTGAGCATCAATAATCTTTATCATCTAATTTTATTTCCTGTATTGAGTTATATGACTCATTGGATTGTTTTAGTTGTGATGAGGATTCCAATACGTGTGTTGATATTACATTGATAGCCTCTACCCTTCCTTTCTTGCAAGATGATTGTTTAGTTTTGAGCATGCTAATGCAAGTTCTAAGGTTGTTTTACTTAAAGATGATGGTGCATTTGCTTCACATGATTATTTATATAATTGTTTCTCTAGTTCAATTGCATTGTCTACTATTTTTCCTTCACATTACCTAAATTATGTTTTGGTGTGTAATGCTAGAAATGTGTTTGAAAATTACATTTGCCCTCTTTTATTCACTCAAGTCACATATTCACTCTATTAGTAGCCCTAGCTCACAACTTTACTTAGAGAGTGCTTTGACACCTTATGGTGACTTGCTAAAATTTTTTACGTACTCTTTATTGAAATTATGTTTTTCTCAACTTGAACATGCTAATTTGGTTGAGAAAGGTGATGTTTTTATTTCTGTAGGTGCTAATTGAATTAAGGAGACTTGGTTGACATAGTTGAAGGGGAGACCCAACAAGAGCTTGGGAGAACCAAAAGTGCAAGTAAGAGACATGAATTGGCCAAAGCTGAGCCTTCCAATGATAAAGCACTAACAAAATCATCCACTCTTGCATCAATCAAGCTTTAACCCTTTATTGAGGAGACTATGAAATTAGAGCTCAAAGCCCTTCCCCCTCATTTGAAATATGTTTATTTGATTGATGATGATAAACTACATATCATTATTTCTAGCTCATTGTGTAATTTGAGGAATATTTTCTGCTTGATGTTTTGAGGAAAAAGGCTAAAGCCTTAGGTTGGACATTAGGTGACATTCCTAATATATCTCCTCTTCCCTTTCCACATTAGGTGTCTTTCTTACGTGTTGAAATTCATAGAAGCTGTTTGTAGTGTGAGAAGCCAAAATCACACATGATTCTAGAGGTCACTCAAGAGATTCTGTAGGTTAGTCACACTGCTTACTAGATCACTCAAGAGTCAGGAGTGATTCACGCGTGATTTATCACTTGTGTTATGTGATGCCTTAAGCTTTGTTTCTGCACACAAAATCATGCATAAGAGCTATTGTTGTCCACGTAAGTTTTAGCAACTATGCTTATTTATATTGTGTCAAAGTGTTCTTTCATGCGTGAAACTGATGGTAGTCACGTGTGATTTGTCACTCGTTGTACAATCACTTTTTGCTTTGTTGAGTCTTAAGTCATCTCAAGCCAAGTTATAATTGTTCACTTGTATAATCATTGATTTACAAATCTATATCTCTTGATCATGCAAAATTTTGCTTGAGTCATGTGTAGTTCCGCACATGAAAATGCACCCAGACAAGTTTGGTAATTATTGCTTGCTATTTCAAATGTGATAGCTTTTTAGTTCCACGCGATTTTTGATCACACAAATTAACTTGGCATTTCTACCAGTCATTTCACACATGAGAGGAAAGTGGTTTCATGTGTGATTTGTCACACAGAATTGATGATAGTTTTTTATATGTAAAACCACGCGTGAGAGCTAATGGTTCACTCACAAGATTTAACACTTTGATATGTGAGTATATTCATAAGTGCAAAACCATATGAGAGAGCAAAGAGGTACCACACGACTTTTAGCACACAGAACTAAATGGTTATTCATAAGTGCAAAACCAGCGTGAGAGCAAGGAGGTACCATGCAAATTTTAGCACACAAAATTGGATGTTTATGCAGAAGTACAAACCACGAGTAAGAGATTAAGGGGTTCACACTTGATCTATCACATGTACATTTCTGGAATAATCCAAGTGCAATTTCACATGTGTTTCTACCAGTTACTCGCAAGAAATTGCACTAATGGATAGAACCATTGTTCTAATGATCTATCAACTTTTAAAATTATATGTGATTCATTTTGAGCCAGAATAAGAACAAATGATCTTTAATCAAACTAATCATTATTTTTGCATTTGAAGAGCTTTTAAATTCTTTTTTACTTCTTGCATTCATTCATTATACTTGAAAAGAATTGTGAAAAGCTCTCATAAGTTTATAAGCTTTCAATTGTAATTTCATTTACTCTTTAAGAGAGTTTTTTGCAAAAGCTTATTTCTTTCTTCAAAAATCTTGAAAAAGGTATTTTCAAGTATTTGGTAATAACTTGCTAGATTGTAGCAATGTTGTTGAGTGAATCAAAATAAGTTAAGTCTTGAGAGCTATACTCTGTGGCAAGCACACATTAAAGCTTGTGAACTTACTTGAAAATCTTAGCATGATCTTGAGGACTAGACGTAAGCTAAGTTTGAGGCTGAATCAGTATAAATTCTCTGTGTCTTATCTTCTTTCTTCACACTTAAGTCCTTCACTCTTACAAGTTTTAAAAGTTTCTAAGTGTCACTTAATACACTCATCCTTTTGGGTGTCAGCCTATCCTAACATTTGGTATCAGAGCTTGGATTCTTCATTAAAGACTTAATAGTCTATGAAGATCCTATGTCTAGTTTGATGATAGTGTTCTTACTAAAGGTGTTGAGATATATAGGCTCCAGGATTTTAATAATGAAAACTATACTTTCTGAAAACATAAGATGAGATTATTCTTTGAGGCCTCAAACCTTGATTTATGGGAAATTGTTCACAAATGGTCCTCACATTCCATACAAAACTATAGAAGGAGAACTTATAAGAAAGAAAGGATGTGAATTCATAGAAAAGGAAGAAAAACTTGTGCTGCATAACTCTAAGGCCAAATTAATTATTTCAAGTGCCTTGAGTTAATAAGAGTATTTTCGTAAGAGTAATCTAGAAATTGTAAAGGCAATGTGAGATGCTTTAGAGATTATTCATAAAGGCACTAAAGGAGTCAAGAAGAACAAAATGAGTTCATTGACTCAGCAATATAAGCTATTCAAGATGAAGCCAGAGAGGAGAATGTATCAAAGATATGAAAGTCAGATACACATGCATGATGAATGAGCTTACAACACTTAGAAAGACCTATACTTAAAAGGAGCAAGTAAAAAAAAATCATGAAAGTCTCCCGACTAAATGGAAATATAAAATTACTACCATTAAAGAAGTAAAGAGTGACTCCATGAGATTTGTAGCAGTGCTTGTTTAGAAGTCTTGCTGAGCATGAAGGAAGACTATCCATACTAAAGGAAGATAATGATAAAAAGAAGAAGTCATTGGCTCTAAAGTGATAAAGAAAGAATTTGATTCTGAAACCAGTGATAGTGAAGACTTTTATGAAGAAGAAATGGCTACATTTGTCAAGACATTTGGCAATTCTTTAGGAAAAAAGAAGTTTGGAAAGAAATTCTCAAGAAGAAAGAAAAAGAAAATAATTTGCTATAACTGCAAGAAGCCTGGACACATTAAGGCTGACTGTCCTCTAAAACAAGAGAGGAAATGCTACAAGCATGACAAGAAGAAGTTTAAAACTTATTTTTCTTCAATCGGTGGGGTGATATCTATGAAGAAAAAGTAGCAAATCTCTATCTGATGGCTAAAACCATTCTGATCAGGTAAATGATTCAGACTCTAACTTTGAATTTGATTTTATGTTTGAAGAATTAAAACTTGATTTTGAAGAATTGCATAATGAATCCTTTCTTCTTGTGAAAAATCTTTCCTAAGTCAAGAAGAAGCTTGATATTTATGAAAAGGAAAACACGTCTTTCAAAAACTGAGAATGATGCTTTGAAAAAGAATATTTTTATTTTAGAAAAAGAAAACTGTATATGCTAATTATCTTCTTCATATTTCAAAAAGGGAATATTTGAAAATACTCTTGCAAAATTTATTAAGGGTAGAGATAACTTAAATAAAATTTCAGTCAATAGAGAAGTGTATTGATAAAGCTGGCATAGGCTATAAACGTAATAAGAAGCAAAAATATTACAAGAACTTATTTGTTCTTGCCACTATAACTAACATACCATTCATTTCATCATATATTCCACATATTGGGCTAAGATTCACAAAATTCACCACATTCACAACATTTTATAATTTAAAACATTCAAAGCATGCATGCAACCCTATGGCAACTCATATACACCAAATTCCCACTAAACCAGTTCATTTTACAAACACAGAGCTTCCACACGACTATGGTACTACTATGCCAATCTAGACTCTTTTCCCTTGCCCTGATCATTGATTTGTCTTGTAAAAATGTAAACCACAAGGGTGAGATAAAAATTTCAATAATAGAATAACTCACTACTATTGACTATCACATGCAACTATATGAAGGTAAAGCATAATATATTATTTAACATGGCATAATCAGATGTTTCGATTCAAATCAACCACAACACATGTCAATTCACTCTTTTTCTACTTATTTTCACTTTTCACTACTTTTCTACATACACAGCATGATCATTACCGATCAAACCTCCAAATCACCTGAACTTGAAACTATAGGCTCACCTTTAGACCATATACACTCTAATTAGCCTTGAGCTCACCTTCAGTGGTAGAATAACCAAGCCAAAGATGTTCTATTATGTAAAGTCTCCCTTACTTAACTACTTTATCTTCAAATCATAGCAACCAAGCAATTAACCCTCAAAGATTACCAAATTGTAAAATTTCATAAAAAAGGAAATTTCTCAAGTCCTTTTTGAGAAGTAAACCAAATTCAACATTTTAAATGTTTAACAATATTTAATAAGCTCAAATCAGAGTTTTGAAAGTAATGCGGAAGCTTGGAAATCAATTGGGACCTAAATTCATGAGTTTAAACTCAAAACTGATATTTGTGTAAGAAAATGACATGTGCGCCATGGCTTGTCTTCTTTATGCCATGCTCTGTGACCCATTGCACGAATTTGACATTATAGGGAGCAAACTTCGACATGTCCAAAATCTCCATTTGACATCCAATTAAGGTTGTTTCAGTGTCTGCATAAAGCTTTCTCCTAGCTCTAGCTAATGGCACCAGTTTTATACTCACTTACTCTATAGAAATTTGGACACCAAAACCCATTTTGACTACTTTTTTTCATAAAATTTCTCAAATGGGTGTCCTAATTTAACCACACGTGCCAATAGCTCACATCGGCTATCCGACCACACTCAATGGACTCTTGTAGACCTATCCAATGTACCACACACAATCAAAAGCACGTAATTGCAAAATCACCCACTTACCCCAATTTTCACAAAACACAAAGGAGAAGGAAATGTTACATAAATTCATTAATTTCATTACAATTCTTTCAAAATACATATGTTTCTACTTGCACAAGTATTTTGGCCCTATC